>NW_012135192.1:3994202-4245706 GCF_000956105.1 Propithecus coquereli | reverse complement strand
GTAGAGACGGGGTCTCGCTCTTGCTCAGGCTGGTTTCAAACTCCTGAGCTCAAACAATCCACCCACCTTGGCCTCCCAGAGAGTTAGGATTACAGGCGTGAGCCACCGCGCCCGGCCTGAAAAGATATCTTTTCTTAAAATACTTTTAATTATTTGTGGTAACAAAAGGAGACATTGTTCATTTCTTACACTTGGAACCAAGGTCCTGGTTAAAATTTTAAGGTAAATTTCAATTGACAAGTTCATTTTCAAGCCCAAAAATGGATGGGCTGGACAAGGGTGTAATCATTCAAGCATATCAGAAAGCATGACAATGCACAGTTTTCAAAATTCCAAAATGGTGGTAGTTTTACTTGACTTGGGTAAGACCCATGGTATTTTCACGACCTTTTCTCTATATTAGCATCATCATTACTTTCAGATTGTGCTTAATTTATATACAGCTACAGACTGCATAAAATCTATGTGACCCCCTGCTCTGAAGCGTTTATCTCATAAAATTCATGTGCTGATAAATGTATTAATTACTGAGTATTGGAGACAATTGCAACCCATCAAAAACATTCTCATCCATTCCTGGAATAGATCCAGGCAATGTTGACATATTAGTCCAGTGCTAAAGCTCCTTATAAATGAATCTGGTTTCCCATTTCTTATCCTGTTGGAGGTAGATTACTGCCTCTGCATCCAGGTTTTTTAGCAAGCATGTACTACCAAACCATTTCTATATCTTTCCTATGATAACCTTTTCATTGGTTTATACTATCAAGAGTGATAGGACAGACAACCATCTTTTGAAAAGCTTCCCATAGTGCAGTATAGTATGTCTTCAGTTTGGGAGAAAAACTTTCTGAAATTTCATGTCTTGTCTTTGACACGTGTGGGTTTTTTCTTTTAATTCTCAAGAAGCATTTTTAAAACTCCAACACATATTTAATTCTATTACGTTCTTTGGCTGTGGCCAATTTCGTGTAGTACTGAGCAGCCAGCAGTCCGAAAAGTAGAAGCAGAGTTAGTTAACCATTAATCATCTACAAAATGCTCTTCAGCCTGAGTTTTTTCTCAGGGAAAGCTGAGTTTTCAGGCAGCTGGTACATTAGATACTTTACATCCTGTCTCATTAGAATTGTAAGGGCAAACTTCAGAATCTTTTGAGGGTTTTCTGAGCACCTGATAAGAGAAAAATGAGCAGTCCTGGTCCAGGGTTTACTGACATTTCTGTAAGACAAGGGATGAGGATTTTAAACACTAAAAATACAGTTATATAGAGTTTTTTTCTAACTGTCTCTGTGAGACCAATAGCCAACTATTGTTACTGTAAAGGTTTCCTGACCAGGGTCTTCCATTTGGTTGAGACAGGAATGGGGATGTGTTCTCTCTCTCTTTGTCTCTCTTTCTCTCTTATACATAAACACACACACACACACACACACACACACACACACACACACACACACACACAGGTCATTGGTGCTGGTGCCATGAAAGGGATCTAGTATTATAAACCATTTTGCATGTTACATAGTAATTCTTGGATACATTTGAAGTACTCATGTTTTATCTAATGTCATTTATGGAATTTTATTTGATTAATGTTCTATATTTGTTAAGTAGCAGTCCTGTGCTGTACTCTTGAGTTTAGGATGGCTAATTTCTGTCATCTTTTCCCATATTGCCCATCATAGAGAACAGTGAAATCAATCAGACATCAAGAGGAACATACTTAAAACTCACTCTCAAGATTTTCATAGTTTAAGTCTCCCAAAGAGCTTTACATTTTTCACTCCATTATTCAAAGGCTGATGATTGAGTTTGCAGATCCTGTGGCAGTTTGCTTTGTTTTTCCTTCCTCCTCCTGCTGCCAACCTTTTGGTCTTTTCACTGATCTTTAGCACCTTTATCAAAGTGGGGGAAGAAACAATAAGAAGAGAAGAAATTTAATTTTGGTGCTTCTGACTCTCATAACTAATGAAACGATTGGATATGAAACTATTTTGGACTTACTATGTATTTGATTTTATACACTGTTCGTTTCCTTAGCACTGATAATAGAGAATAAGGTGAATTTTTAATTTCATTTAATCAACATTAGTACATAGCCTGTAGTGTTTCACATAAGTTAAAATGCTAAATCATGCTCTTGCATCCAAGACTTTGACAATGTATATTCTTTGTAGATTTTCAGTATTATTCTAGCTAGGTGTTTAAGGGGAATAGCAGATTTTATTTTTTTAATCAACATAGTCATTAATGCTAGTGACTTCTCAGTAGCTTCAGGCTGTTATCACCCATTCACATGATATTTTAAGGAAAATAATATTCTTTACTTTCCTGTTGTTTCAAACTAAATTGAACATTGGTATCTGAAAAAAAAAAAGCGCCAATTTACAGGTGACTGCTCTAAAGTTATAGGAACCCCCAAATTGAATTTTTATTAAAAATACAGCATGCTTTTCAGACAGACATATTCCAAAAATTCATTATTCAGGTTTGTCTGTTGGAAATGTAGCTTCTGGAAAATCAGCTGTCACTAAGAACTGATTAAATCTCCTTAATTTAATGTTTTAGTTTAAGTCTAAGAAAGTTTGAAGAACAAAAGAAATAAAATTGGATAAAATTACTCAGAAAATGGAGTTGAAGGCCTGCTGTATAATAAATACTTAAAGATCAAGTTGCATTCAGTGAATCAGAGAAGGAGGACACTTCTTTTTTAAGTCTACCTGGCTATTGCATGTGTTTAAACAGTGGAGGGGGCTTTTGAGTTCCTTTCTCCATTTGGGACAGAAGCACAGTGTTCCTTGGGCCACATGACACACATGCATAGGAAAAGGAAATTACTGCTATGGCTCTTTTTTTTTTTTTTTTAAGGCAAGCTGTACATGCAATTCTTGAGGGAATTTAATAAAAATCTCAAAAGGCTTGCAGTACTTCCTCTGACTAAGGAAAGTGATTCCTCAAGAATAATTTAGGCACTTCCTTTTAATTATATTGGACCTCCCATTGGTTGGACATGACCTTTATGCCGAAGTAGAAAATCTTTTAAAATACTAACAATCAACATCCATCCACCTTTAGCAATGGCTTAACAAGTGTAGAAAACTTAAGTGAAATGCTTAATTTTAACTAACAACTTCCAGAGTTTCCTTTCTGACTCCTTAAATCTCCATCCTGTTGGGTGGAATATGGTTGGATACTGTTTCATGTTTAGGGACCCTCCAACCCTCAACTGTTTTCAGCCTTTAGTGCTGTGTGTAAAGAAGTTATTGGGACGAATTACTATGTATCTCTCCTTCCCTCTCCCAACATGTTTCTCCACCTCCAGAACACGTCTGGACAGGGGCTTCTTTCCCTTCAGAGAAAAAGACTGAAGTGCTCTGTGTCTGTTTGTGTAGATTCAACCTGGGTTGTAACCGTGGCTCAAAAGGATTGCACAGCTGTAAGAGACAAGGTCTGCTTGTGCCCCTCATTCTCTCTGTGGTTGGTTATTTTTTTTTCTTTGATTGTTAGTTAGAGGCCGAAAGCATCTCAGTGATTGAAAGTGAATCTAAAGGGATGGGTACCCAGTCAAGTGCTTGAACTCTACTGGTAAGGAGATGCGAAAGGGGTGAGCATTTTGCAGGTCTCAGCTCGAATGGATGGCAGGGGAGATGAATAATGAGAAATTATTGGTTTTGTGCATTTGTGGTAAAAAGTATCCCAGCGCCTTGGGAGTTGATAGAGGTAAAGTTTGCCTTTAGTAGTCTATTCTGAACCTGCAGACCTTACTGAAACTCAAAAATACACTTTAAAGAGCTAATGGCTATATTGTTTCTATCTGAAAAAAAAAATCATGTTCCTGAAATATTTCCATGCTCTCTTAAATTATTACCACTTCCATTTGAATGGATTTACTATAAGACTTCTTTTTTTTTTTTTTTTTTGAGACAGAGTCTCACTGTGTTGCCCGGGCTAGAGTGCCGTGGCGTCATGCTAGCTCATAGCAACCTCAAATTCCTGGGCTCAAGCAATCCTTCTGCCTCAGCCTCCCGAGTAGCTGGGACTACAGGCATGCGCCACCATGCCCGGCTAATTTTTTCTATATATTTTTAGTTGTCCCATTAATTTCTTTCTAATTTTTAGTAGAGACGGGGGTCTCGCTCTTGCTCAGGCTGGTTTCAAACTCCTGAGCTCAAACAATCCGCCCGCCTCGGCCTCCCAGAGAGCTAGGATTACAGGCGTGAGCCACCGCGCCCGGCCTGATTTACTATAAGACACCTTTAATTCAGTGATTCTCACCTGGTAGAGATTTTGCCCTCCCCCAGGGAACATTCGGCAAGGTCGGGAGACCTTTTTGGTTGTTGCAGCTGGAGGGTGCTACAGGTGTCTAATGGGTAGAAGCAGGGATGCTGCTAAATATCCTACAAAGCACCCTCAACAAAGAATTACCTGATCCAAAACACCAATGTTGCTGCTGTTGAGAAGCCCTGCTTTAACCAAGGAGCTCCCCTAGAATGTTGAAAGTACGATAGGAGATGGATTTACACCACGTGGCTTTCCTCTAAGCCCTTTACTCTCCTTAAAAGAGTGGAGGGAGGCAGAGAGGTGCAGTGATGGAGAGAGAGTGCCTGGGAAGAAGTTAGAGGACTACTGTGTTGCATTTTAGCTCAGTCCTAGCTGGTCAGGTGACTTGACTTTTTACTCCATGATTGCTGGCTGGCTCTGTTTCCTTGCCTGTCAGGAAGGTAAACAGTTGTCATTCTTCTTACCTCATGGAGTGATTGTTAGAATCAAATGAGTTAATATACCTTAAGAGTCCCAAAGACTTTATGGTGCTGCACCAATGCTAGGCGTATTTTTATGAATTTCTTCTCACTTAGTTTTTGCCCCCTCCCCAAATGCAGACTTAAAGTTGAATGATTTGAGGCTTATTTCACTCATGCAAAAGCCAAGGTCTAATGAATCTGTTGAGCAACTGTTGATACTGGGCATTAGTCTAGCCACTGGGGATACAGTGGTGGACAGGGTGTCCTTGTTCTCATTGGACTAATAGTAGGGCATAGTTTCATGTTTCAGATTAGCTTTATGAAATGGTATTTGTGGTTTTATTAAACATGTTAGTGGAAACACTTAATAAACTAACACTTAGGAAAATCCTAAGGGTGCTAAATGCTTTGTATCTTCTTGCAAGCATTGCTTTCTGTAACAAAATTCCTTTCATTTTTCAAATAAAATTATTTTGGGGAAGGAGAGGATTAGTTGGTGTGGTGGAAAATAAGATTAAGTTATGGTATAGTTGTTAAAAATGAGACAGATTTTTTTTTTTTTTGACAAGGTGACACTTGTAGCACCATGATAATGGCTTGACATCGAGCTTTTAGAGGAAATCAGACAAAGAGGAAGGCATTTAGAAAGAAACATGCAGGAAGATAGAAAGACTTGGAACTATGTCATATGAAGAACAGTTAGAAAACCTGGAGGTGTTTGGTCTGATTTAGGGGGTGACAGGATTACTTTCTTAAAATATTTGAAGGGCTGTCACGTGAAGAAAAGATCAAATGTGCTCTTTATGACCTCAAGGGGATAAATTCAGGATCATTGATTGGTGGTTATTAGGACTCAGGCTTTGGTAATATATATTTAAAAGCCAATTTTATGAAAATTAAAGCTGTTCAAAGATGAAATAGGCTGCCTTGATGAGTAGACATGTCCCAGCAAAAATTGTTCATTTGGCTGGAACATTGGAGAAAGACAGGGACTTTGTCTCTTTATTCATTTTTATATCCTTATAATTTGAAGGACCTACCTGTACCTAGAAGGAACTCTAAATATTTGTTGAATAAATTACTAAATGAAAGTAAATAGGTTAAGAAGTGACTTAATTCCCCTCCCTCAGTATTATTTCCCTTCTTAGAAGTTAGCTCTCTGCAGACCTTCCTCTGTTCGATTATATATAGTACATAATCTCACATTAGTTTTTCTACATAAATGGAAATATATTATGCATACTTGTCTGAGATACACTTTTTTCCATTTAATATGTTTTAAAGATCCATCCAAGTTGTTCCATATATTTCCTCTACTCATTCTTTTTAATTGCTAAATAGCATTCCATATTGTGAATAATTAATTGAATGATCCCCTGTTGATAGATACTTCGGTAGTTTCTCATTTTTTGCTAATTAAATGTTGCTGCAATGAACATCCTTATTCCATATATCCCTTGTACATATGTGAGCATCTCCGCGGCAGAGATTTAGGGTTCTTTCTGTAGACATAATATGTATAAACAGGAAAAAATTGGCAGAAAACTCTCTCAATCTAATATGGTTTAATATAGCACCTGAATCTTATTATAGCCCAATTTAGGGCAAATGATAATTGTGTCTCCTTAAAAACACAGCTTAAAAAAAATCAGCTCTAGTAACCAGTGTTGGTCTTTGTATAGAACATTACTAGCTTTTAAAGGCAGTGTATCTGGCAGATAACACATCTTACAAGGGTGATGTTCCTGTTTCTTAGCTGGTCCTACAGAGGAGCTGACTGAATGAGGAGCCTGGTTAGCCGCTCCTGCTCATTCTGCAGGTGGGAAATTCACTTCCTTGAACAAGTCTGTGGTTCTATTTGCCTTTCCTGAGATTCGTGTCTCACAGGCCTGATCGTGTGGCTTTATTTGTGAAATGTATTTCAGTTGATGAATACAGTACCCGGGGCTGTTCGTGGGTGCAGATTTGAGTGGTCGTAAAAATCTCAGGTCTGCGAGTTGCTACTTCCCACAGGTTAAATTACCCTGACTAATCCCGTCATCTGTGTAACATGGTAATAACAGCCTGCTGACCTGGCCAACTGTAGAAAATGCATCAAAACGGACTTGCTTCGACAGTCACCTTATGGCATTTGTTTAGACAGTGAAAAGTCCTCTCAGTTTTCATCATACACAAGTGCTGATGTGGTCTGAAGACTGCCCTTCATCAGAGTTCTTGATAATTTTGATTGCCTTTGGCATAGCAGCTTCCCTACACCAAGAAAATAGTAATTATAGTCTACATTTTTACAATAGTTGGAGCAGTCTGGCTCCAGAATCCATGCTCTTGGCTGCTACATTATTCTGCCCTCACTGACTGCAGTGTTCTTTCCTGGAAAGGTTGTCTGAGCAACTGCATTTTCTAAGTAGTCATGCTTCTCCCAAGGAGCAGCTCTCGACTACTTGACTTTGCTTTTTCAGTTTGCATAGCAGAAAGGTACACGGTAGAGCTGGTCCTTGCCTGGCCCTGCTGTTCTGTGATGGGGACCCCAACTTTGCTGTCCCCTGGCCTCACTCACACACCTCTGGCCTTGCGTGTCCCTCCTTTCCCCATCTCCTTTGCCACCCATCATTTTCACCTTTGCCTCAGTGACAGTAGGACCTGGAACCCTGTACAAGGGGTAGATGGCAATGATTTGAACCAGAGAACTAGATCCAAGACAAGAATGTAAGTAATTGGGGGCCTAAACTTTACCCGCTGTGTCTACCAAGTGATTCCAATAAACTAAGAGTAATGCTTCAATTTGTGACCTAGATTCCTCTTACCCATTTTTTGCCATTTAGCTGGGCCACACAGCATCTCAGCGAGAAAACCCTTTGGCCAGCTAAGTTAATGTAGCTGTGTGGTCAGCACCAGCTTTAGGGAAGAAGACTGCTTCATTCTAAATAAAGACAGCTGGATACCTTCTTTTGAGTGGCTTAAAGAGCAAGAGTTGGTTGTGTACGTAAAAAACTTCTCTCCTAATCTTGCACCTAGGCCGTCCTAGATGATAAACTGAGAGATGTTTAGTTGCTGCTGTGGTCATGCAGTACAATTTCAGCCTTTGACTTTTCCTTGACCGTTTAGTTTAACGACTCTGCTGTCCTCTGAGGAGTGCCATCTTATTTTTTACATGTTTGCTTCTGCTTTTTCTTGGATCTGTTTCTTTTATTTCTTGCCCTAGAATTTTTTCTTTCAAGGTTGACTTTGACCTATATATAAGGTAGACAACTGTCTTGCGTTTTGCATGAAGTATAATACTTACCTCGATATTGACTATAGATAGAGAAATGGTTATCTAAATGTTTTGAACACTAGTTATTTCATCGCTATCTGATTATAATAACTACTAGATGAAAACTATTTTTTGAAGGCTATTGAGATTACAGCTATGTTGCAGTAAACATCTAATTTATAATTCCTTTGGAAAATATTTTCTGATATTTTTGTGAAAGAGTCCAGAGACTAGAGATTTTCTTTGAAAGAGTTCAGAGATTTATAATAGGTAATAAGTGAGTAGAATCAGATCTTACCTTATTATGGAGTTTCTTTTTTAAATGTAAGTTACACAAAAGTGACCGTTTCAGACCATTTTTGTTTTTAAAGAAAAATGTGGTAAAAGTTCAAGGCTAACCTTAACAGAATAGCCATGAAGAGAGTTCAGTAACTGGATATGAATTCATAAATGAGAGTATCTTGGGATTCATGTTAATATTTATGCAAAGAAATCTGACATATATTCTAGCTCAACAAAGTTTTCTGGATACTAAGTAAAAGACGTTCTAAGTGTTAATTATTTATTCTTGAGTTTGGGCTTCAGAATGTGGAAGTTCCCAGCAGGGGTAAAACATACATTCCCTTTGCATGCTCTCATCTTCTGTTCCCAGCTCCTTTGGTCCCCAGTTGTAATCCACTGTGGTATTTCAATCCATCCTTTCTCCTTATCTCGGGAGGAGAGAGTGTGGCTATAGCAATGAACCCCTTTGCAGAGCATGCAGGTGGTGTTTATCTTTAATCACTTCAGGTATTTCCTTGTGGTGATGTGTGCAGATCAGCACCTCATGGATTTTAACATTCTCTTACTACTCACAGTAGCCCTCTACCCGGAGATTGTCTGTTTGGTAAACAGAGGTGGTTTATATAAACAAGCAACTTTCTCAGTTTAGAAGTTGTTATGATTAAATGGTTGAAAATGTATTTTGCAGTGTAACTAGGAATTCTGAAATGTTTTGCAGCTGCTATTGGATGTTTAAAAACACGTTCATTTTCTTCAGTGAAGCTTGGAAACAATGACTTTAGATTTGGAGTGCATGCTGCTTTGTTCTCAGAACGTAACGAAAGAATATTTGAAAAAGTTGTTTGTCATAATAATAAATGACCGTACTCAAAAATACTTTTGGCAAGTTGCATTTGTTAGAGTGGCTATGTCTGGAGCCCACAACGAACTAGGAACATGTAAGGGTGACTCTGAGGGTGACAGGGTGCAACAAACTGCTACTTTGGGGGTCAGGGCTATGTGGCATCCAGGTTATTGCAATTCAAATGGGCTGTTGCTTTTTTAGCATTTGATCCTGTTCCTGGATTTAAAGAACTGATACGAATCATTCAGGGAGTTTTTATTAACTTTAAACTTGTGGTTGAGATGGGAAGTGGAACACTCAGAAATATGTAACGACAGTTTCAAGTGAGGGAGCTTAATGACAGTGTGTGCTTGTGAGAACCGTGTCTTTGTTCCCTGCGCTGAGGCACAGGTTGTTGGTGTTTCTGGTTTGGTAGGCTTTGTGTTTATCTGTGGTCTGGAATGTCAAAGGACTGCAAACCTGAGAACTTTGCTTCCCTCTTTATTCTAAAGTAATGGTGTAGGAGTCCCTGGTATTGGCTTGTGGGGGCGGGAACCACCATCTGTGGAAGAGGAAAGGGGGATCGGCAGACTTTGGTATTCTCATCCGCGTTTTCTAGCGTCATTTTCATTACTCTATTAACAGAGAGAGTGGATACTTTGGGTAATTATTTATGTCTGTGTTTTTCTTCACAGTGTAATGCACGCTTCACTTATTTTCTTCAACTTTTTGTAATATATGTGTTTATGATACACTGAAGAGTAATAAATTTGAGAGTAGAGATAATTAGCTTTGACAGACTTTCAGAAATGAGACCGTAAGAGGAGGAAACAAGAGGATTGCTTAAGAACAGGATTTGGTTGCTGGGCCTCAGGAAAATTATCCATATAAGAAATTCTTCAATGTTAAAACTTACGACCATGTGAGTGGCACAGAGGTAGGAAGAAGTGACTACTTTTGTGACTTAAAAAAAAATTTTAACCAGTTTTCATAGTTTGAAAGAATCTCCTTTTTAATTTTCAAAATAGAATTTTGAAAGGGAGAAATTCAAGATGCTGAGTAATAAAATGGGAGGAAGAAAAAGCAACCCAGCCACTCGTGTTAGAACGCCCTAGATTGTTCATGGTGCCCTTTAACTTTAACCCCTCCCTTAGCGTAAGTGTGTATCATTTTTGAGGAGCTTTTGTTTAATAACTACCTTACCTTAAAAAATAGTTTTCTTCTCACTTTGGTGGCTCATGCCTTTGAGGAAGTGACCTTCAAGAAACCTGACTCATTCAGCACTACCTTGACTTAGTAGTCCATCCTGCCTCTTGCAATTTGGGGACCCTTTGCAAAGGGAATGATTAAACAGTCTAAATGTCTACAAAGAAGGAGATTAACCATGGATTGGGATAAATTGTTCCTACTATTGTACATTATTTTCTATTTGCTGGATTAATAAGAAAACTTGTAGAGCAGAGTGTGATCGATTATGGCAAAAAGTGGGGAGGGGTAAAAGTCACGTCATCGAGGTGGGAATGGCTCCAGCATCACCATTATTCCTACGGCTCTTCCTCCCTGGGCCAAATCATGCCCTCATCCACAGTGGAGGCTAGGATGATACAGGGGGAAAAGAGGATCTATCTAGAAAGTTCTGAGATTTATGGGCCTATTGCTTGTGAGACAGATAAGAGGAGGCTTTTCGGTGGCATTTCACCGTGAAAGAAAATGTTTTGATGGTTCATAGTTAAGTCAGCGGGGTGAGTTACATTTGGTTACTGTCAGCTCTCAGCAGCAGGGTCTCTGAGCATTGACCATGGCATTGCTTGAAGGGGGACCCCCAGGGAAGAATGGGGAGAGCCAAAAGGTTTGGATTTCCCTATAAATTTTACTCAGTATCACCAGGGGTCAGAGTGAGGAGCTCCTTTAAAATACCCAGCTTTTCTTCTGTCACCCAGGAGTTGCCTCTGCTCTCCCAACTCCATTCCTGTGTCTTTTGTTCCGTGAATAAATATTATGTGGTTTGGTGCTCATTACTCTTTGATATGAAAAAAGGCAATTCATTAGGTTCAAGGAGGAGGGGGAGGGAGATGCCATTTTTCACCGGGTGCATCAAGCGCGGTTACACTGATTTGAATAACCAGAAACGTAATAAAACAGTGAAAATAATTGATAAAACAGCTTCTGGGCTGACAGCTGTGCAGCACACGGGGACACTGAAGACAGGCCCCAGTGTTGCAGCAGGACAATATTGTGGAGCATATGGTGCCATGGCAAGCCAGTTGTTGAACTCGGTGGCCGGCTTTTGTGTGGGGAACTCTCCCAGCATCGGGTGGATGATGGTTCTTCAGAGACTTCTAGTCTCATTGGCAAGTGGGCTCTTGGCCCTGTGCCAGCCTCACTGTGCAGTGGCTGACCCTGGTCATGCAGAAAAGCTCATGCTTGGAAAACATTCTCTCCTGCTCCTTACTTTGATCACTGATCAAATCATTTGTTCAACAAGTATAAATTGGGATGTTTTCCCGCAGCAGCTCAGTGGCTACATTACAAAAGGAAAGTTTGCTACAGGAATGCCAGTTATTAATTCATTGTTAATTCATCGGAGCTCAATACTTCTTGTGAAAGTTGTTCAGTTTTGTTTTTAATGCTTTTCAGAGCACTTTGCATGTGACTTCTTTATTCTTATGGCTTGAATAGCTAAACTCAGCAAGTATTTAGGGCCAGGGTTGCTGCTAGAAGAAGAGAGAGTGCCCGTCTATCTAGTTTTTACAAGCCAGTGTTGAAATAGACCCTTTGCTTGGCATGGGTCTATTTTTTAAATGTGTGAAGCCGGCATGTGTGTGTGCATAAAAAGGCTAATTAACTTCACTCTCCTCTGGAGGGGTCTCTTTGGCTGTCCTGTCCGTG
This sequence comes from Propithecus coquereli, assembly GCF_000956105.1. NCBI lineage: Eukaryota > Metazoa > Chordata > Mammalia > Primates > Indriidae > Propithecus > Propithecus coquereli. The sequence goes on along the minus strand of NW_012135192.1, from coordinate 4,233,717 downwards.
TGCTCCGCTTTGGCCGGAGTTGTACCGTCATCCTGAATCCTTTATGACTTTACCGTCTCCGTGGTCATAGTCTCCCATTCTGGATCCTTTTCTTTTGACTCCAAGGTGCAAAGGACGATTCTGAAGGGCTACGGGGTCCTGGGAGAGGTTCCTTCAAACACAGCAGAAGGCGAGTCTCAGAGAGAGTCGCACGCCATGAGGAGGGCTGTAGCCTGTGCCGTTGTGCTTCGTGCATGAGAATATTTTTATTTCAGGAGCTAAAAGGAGAAAACGGGTGATAGTCACACTCTGATCGAGGAGCACCAAATGTCACCAAGTTCTTGGTTTCTATGGGACCTTTTTTTGCAGAACACCCTTGAAAGTTGGTTAGGTTATGGTGTTGGAACAGGTGAATTTCTTTTTCTTGTAGGCAAATGTCATTGCAAGGCCAAATCTACGGGAAATAAATCTACATATGTATGTAGATTGTTTTCACACTGGGCTATGTGAGGGGAACTGATACTTTTTCAGGCCTTAGTTTTTACATTTTTGATCACTGGCCTTGAAAAAACGTTTTTCAGTGGTGAATAGATGTGTTTACAAATCTGCGGTAAGTGGGTGTGCACTTGCTGTAGCATTCAGGGGGTGGAAAAGTTTATGCATGTGCCCTGGAAGTGATTCAGAGCATCTGGAGAAATGATTGGGGTCCTGTTTTCTGTTGACTTGTGAGGTCGGTTGTCTGAGCTCCTTGAGTGTGGGAACATCCTTTCAACCTTTCCTTGATAGTGTGTTTACACAAGTCAAAGTCAGGGGGAGGAGTATTTCTTATTTCTGCTTTTACTTTCCCTGTGTTCCCTAAGTCAGGGGACCAGTCTTTAAGGAATGGAAGCAAGAAGATAATGACCGAAAAAGGCCTACACTTGACTCTTCCCTGTCCTTGCCCTGAGCACTGTGGAGCCGACCATAGCCACTCCTGGAGGTTTTCCTACCACTATCACAGCGTCCCTGGAGGGAGAGATGGTAGAGAGAGCAGAGGGATGAGTAGGGATGAGAAAGACCTAGAAGGGACAGCTGGAGAAAAGAGGAAAAAGGTGAGGGTAAGAAATGATAGGACACTTTGGAGTGTTAACAACGGGTGAAAACTCACATAAATGAATTATCCTCGTTTCCATTTCATTAAATTTGTAAATATCTCTAAGCCATTTTATATTTGCAGAATGATATAGACGTTCTAGTTATGCAGCACTTTTATGGGACAAGTGGAGTTACAGTGAGACCCAACTCACTTACTAGGTCACCAGATAAGTAGGTAGCAAAGTAAAAGAAGTAAAGGGATTTTTGAATGTTCTATCTTTGGTACAGATTTTCCAGTTGGACAAAAAAATAAAAATCTGGAAAATCTAGCTGTGTTGTTTTACAAACTATTAAGAAATATAATCTTTAGGGATTATGGGGGCAGTTCAATTAAAAAAAACTTGCCCCCTAATGTGATTTGTATTATAATTATTTAATACCTGAAGGACTCTTATAATTGAATTTTAGGGTGCTTCATTTACATTCTAGCTGGCAAGAGTTGCAATACTGTCACTTTGTGGTCCTCTAATCGCTGTCCCAAACATTCACAAAATGCCCTGTGATGCAATTATAAGTATCTTCTGGGGACTGTGTAATTATATGCTATGTAGTTATCGTTATAAAGCACAGGGGATGTTAAGCCAATCAGATAGCTTTAGTGGCTAGATATTCATAACCCTGTAATTGATAGCACAAGGTGCTTTGGGTAATACTACAGATTTTGTATGGGGAGACCATTGTAGTTTTAGGGCAGGAGAAAGGGTTACATACTGATTTTTAAGTTACACAAATGGGACTTTTGAAGTAAACTCTTCTTTCCTTTTTGTTGGCTTTATTTAAACCCAATCAAAGATTGTAAATAAATGTTTACCATGTATACAACATACAGTAAGTAGCTCCTTTTGCTAGAAATCCATCTCTGTTCTCCCTTCCTTTTAAAATAAATACCGGTATCATAATAATCTCCCACATATTTTTTTATAGAACTTACAGTCAGCACTCACACTTTGAAGGGAACTCTTACCAACACAATAATATTACATAATTGACTGACAGACTTGTTTAGAATAAATGAAATATGAAGTCTAAAGATGTAGACCAAACACCTCTCTAGCTCTCGGTGAAAGAAAGGGGGAGGGTGGATTTGCGTATATAAAGCTATGTCTTTGTAAAACTAGAATTAAACCAAAAACAATACAAGAAAATATGCCACATATAGGAAATAATTATTGGATATGTGTACCCAGTAATCTTTGACTTAAGAAAGAGAGAACAAATGTTTTCAGGGATGTCTGTGCAAAATAGAAGTCTTCAGCCTGCTCCTCCCAGGGCACCACGGAGGCATTTGCTTGCAGACTTGGCCTTCTTCAGAGCTCTTTAAAGCGGTCGCCAACTCTCAACAGCAATTGCTTCTGAGTGGTGTTCAAACAACCCTGACATGAGTCCCTTGGTATATCATTATCTAGTCTCATATTTAACCTTTTTATAATAGCCTCCCCAAAGTCCAGAGTTTTCAGTTAGTGCCAGAGGAAGTGATAAAAGGCATTTTTCCCCCTCTTGACTGCATAGCTGTGAGAAGCATAGTTATCTGAGAGTCGTCTTTGTTTTTCCTTTCTTTGTCCTGTGAGGGACCAGGTACCTGTGAAAGTAAAGGGACTCGTTGAGATAGGCCCGGCTTTTCGGCAAGTGTCAATACGTTAATAAGAACTTCTCTATCTCCAGTTTTCACTGAGCTTCTTGCTTGATTAACTCTATGCTTATAGGAGAGCAGGGCAAGGGAGCACGCGCGTTCCCGCCCTCTGCCTCTGCTCCGTCTGTGTGCTGAAGTGTGCTGTCACTGAGGCCTGCGCACCTGGAGGAGGTCAGTGCAAGCCGCGGAGCTGGGGACAGGCCTGAGGACAGTGGCCAGGATTATATTGGTGTGGGCCCCACCCTGGCGCCTCCTTATGGTAAACAAGACCTGGCTGCCCAGTTGCTGTGTACTTCACATGACCATGGTGTCTTCAGAAGGATGCTACTTTCTTTATTGGGAGAAGCGTATGGAAATAATGACATCTCTGGTGTCTCAGATAGAAGTTGGAGAGGAGACAGCATTTCTGAATGTACATGGGTGGGGAACATCTGTGTATCTCCTTCTGAGTGGAGGCCAGAGGCAGATGACCCAAAGAGCCTTCCCCTTCCTTCACTGCTTCACGGACCTGGCCTGGTGGCGGGGAGGGGGCTGACTGCTGATGCTCTGGCCCTGCTGCCAGCACCACCTACCACCGTCGCCCCTGAGACTGGAACTGGAGATGGCAGAGGTGGATGAGATGGGCCACGGAGGGGAGAGCTAGACGGACGAAGGAGGGAAAAGATGAAATAAATATGAGCAAGGAATTGCTAGGAGACATTTGGATGTTGACTCTTCGTCTACCTAGAATTGATTTTTGAGATGGTAAGAAGGAAACATTCTCCACTTTCCTTGAAGATAGCCTGTGGAAATTCCGTCTGGCTTTCCTTCCTGGCTTGTTACCTGCTGAGGCATCTTCGTGGTGCTGCACAAATTCCAAGGCACCTTTTGCCTCTACACGGAGTCCTCCAGCAGAAGTAGCGTGTGGGTCTGCAGGAGAAGTGAGCTATCCCTGGATGCCTTGCTTAGAGACCCCACCTTCCCCTGATGGGCGCTGCCGTGTGCTCTCTTGGTGCTGTGCACGAATGAACACCCCAGCCTTTGGTCTCGGCAGAGGTCTGCTGCTTTGGGGGTTTTCCCCACTTTTCTCCTGGCGTGTTCTGTGCGTTTCTCAGGCTCCATCAACACCAAGCCAGTAACTTCCTCTGGATGGCTGTGTTATCTGTCTGTGTTTCACAGACAGAATTTCTGATGAGCAAATATAACAAATGCTCCCACTGTCACTTCTGTCTCTGGCTGTCATCTGCACACTTGAGAGGCAGTTTTGTCGAACTAAACGATCATTCTATGGAGAGCCAGGGAACCAGGGCTAGTTCAGGCTCTGCCGCAATGAACTTTGTGACCTTGAGCAAATCATTTAATCTGTTAGGACCACAAATCTCATAGTTTGATTCTGTTGATTTATAAGGACACTTTACAGTAGAAGGAAATAGATTATGAAATACAAATGTTTAGTAACTTTTTGTAGCCATGCTGGTACTACCTTTAATCCTATAAACATCTGCATCCTTCTTTCTGGCTACCTAGAGGCCCCCACCACAACAGAAACAAAAGAGGACTTGACCTTCGCGGAAATGACTGGTGGGTTTTGTCCAGCAGATGATAGTTTATTAATTTAAGGCATATGTGCATGCACCCTGCTTGGAAATAAGGTGTGTAAATTAGGCTAGGTACAAAGGGGTGTTTCCTAATTCTGCTTGTCCTCTCTGTTCAGAACCCCAGGCCTCCCCTTCTCCCCTGCTCCCCTGACACCTTGTATATGACGTGGTGATTGTCCTGTGTTGCTTGTGGGTGAGTGGCCAACACTGGGTGGTGAGTAACTTTAATGCAGGGATTGGGCCTGACTCATAGGAGGAACTCAATAAATGTTTCTTTTCTTTTCTTTTTTTTTTTTTTTTTTGAGACAGAGTCTTACTCTGTTGGATAGGCTAGAATGTGGTGGCTTCATCATAGCTCACAGCAACCTCCAACTCCTGGGCTCAAGTGATCCTCTTGCCTCAGCCTCCCAAGTAGCTGGGACTACAGGTGCGTGCCACCATGCCTGGCTAATTTTTCTGTTTTTAGTAGAGACGGGGTCTTGCTCTTGCCAAGGTTGGTCTCAAACTCCTGAGTTCAAGCGATCCTCCCTCCTTGACCTCCCAGGGTGCTAGGATTATAGGCATGAGCCACCGCACATGGCCAATAAATATTTCTTGAATACACCTGAACTGTAATATTGGCTGAGATATTTCATCATGTCCTTATTAATTATGGCATTAGTCCTGAATTTCAGGATGTGAGTCTTAAATATAGCTTGTAAGCTAGGCCTGCAAGCTTTTCTGATGGTTAGTTGGGGCCACTTTTCTTGTCTTTCAGTTAGCAATTTATCCATCTACCACCCCATAGTGAAACCAAGACATACTTTTTTGTGCCATTTCTTAATGATTTATAAACATATCCATCCTTCATTAAGGCCAACTAATATCCCAAGGATTTTAATCAGTTTTAGGATGTTTTGTTTCGATTCGAAATGACTGGTTGGATGTTGGCTCTTTTAGTTGCTGTACTAATTGTCTGTCACCCTGAAAACTCCTCCTGTTCCTCCTTTCTTTTCTATTTCTTTTGCTCTCTCTGGCAGACTAAGACTCAGCCTGTCTTTTCAAAAGGCCAGGGATGTTATCAAGCAGGCATCATCTACCTGCTCTTTTGCCTTTACCTTTTAAAAACATATACTGTAGCCTAAATAAGTTTTGACTTAATTTGATAAAAATTGTCTCATTTAGAGAAAAAAGGTATATGTAAGAATTGGAGGGTGGGGTGAGGGATTTGGAAACACCTTCTATGTAGAATCTTGGTGTGACCTCGAAATGGGACCACTCATGTTCTAAGCTATTCATGTGTACGGCATCTACATGGCACCTAGAATTTGTCAGGGCCCAGAAGGGGACTTCCATGCTCCTATTGTTAGAAGAAGTGATAATAGTAACAGCTCACATTTCCTGCATGCTAGACACTGTTTTATGCTAGACACTGTAAATGCTTCACATGTTATCATCCTTTTAGTTCTGACAATGACCTTACAAGGCTGTTATAATTATTGTTTCCATTTAAGAGATGAGACTACTGAGTCCCAGAGAGTTTTGATGACTTGCCAGGGTTAATGAGTGGTAGATTAGGGATTCAGACCCAGACAATATTGCTCCAGAGGCTGCGTCACTAACCACCCTGTCTAATTACCTCTCGATGTTGGTCCTAGGAGGAGACTGATGGATTTAGGACTTTGGAAGACTATTAACTTATGCTGGTGGAGTGTGATTGAAGGGAAATCTTGAAGGTCGACACTCAGATGCGACTTGTTCCATTTATCCCCTGACTGGCTCTCTCTCCTCTGCCCTGACCTTAGGGACAGGGTCATGCTTCTGGGTTGCCTGGGTGTCAGCTCCGTCCCTGGCCCTATATGTGGCCCACTAGCCATAGTTGTCATCTAAATGTACTATGTACCTTTACTAATTTGTCCCCCTCTCAAATTGCCAAAGTCAGAATCTTCTCTGTGCTTTGAGCATACAGATAAGGCCCAGAGCGGCTGCCCTGGAGCTGTATATGGGCAGAGCCTGTGTGTGCACTTTTATTTGGTGGCACACAGAATGCTTCCTGAGAGCACCAGGTCCTCAGTGTTAGAAGGAAATTTCTGGTGCACAGATCCCATTGCCTGTGGGAAGCTCTGAGCCCACACCCCCTACCAGGAACTAACTGGTGGTCAGAGCCTGAAGCTCCATAATGGCAGGGATTTTGTCTCTTGTTCCTTGCTCTGTCTCCTGGGTCTAGGATAGTACTTTGGACATAGTAGGTGCTCAGTGCATGTACGTGGACTTAGTTTTCTAGCCCAGCATGCTTGTCCCTTGGCACAAGCTTTCTCCTCCAAGTTCCTACTGCCATCTAGTTCTCTCCTCCTTGGATTTATCTGAACGCTTCTTGAGCTTATGAATATTTTTGGCTTCTGCACCTCCTGAGGTAATGAGGTCCCTGTTTTTATGAAGAAGAGATCTTGCCTCAACTTATGTGTTCTTAGGCGCCCTCCTTCATTGAAGGTGAGAGGGGAAGTTTGGAGCAAACCAGAGAGGAGTATGGACAGATGAGGGGACAGAGGAGAGCCCGGGCACAGCAGAATGGGCTTTGCCAAGGAGGACAGGAGCTGTCTGTCCTGTCACTTAGGTCTCCGTAATGTGATGGTCACGCCATCTGTGAGGCACTGAATGAAGGCAGCAATTGAGCATTTATTTGGTGGTGGGAACAGTGGCTCAAAGGTTTGATGACATAGTAGGTTATTTTGATGTTTCATTCATGGTCAGCTCTTAAAGTACACATATGATTTTGGGAGCCATGTGAAATTTATGTGGAGGCTTGGCTTGTGCTCTGGTGAATAATGTCCTTCATGTTAAATCTCTGTGCTTTTAGTAAAGTTGATATCTGAGTCTCGTTTCCCCACCTATAAAGCAGGAGTGACAATAGTTCCTTCCTCATAGTGTTGATGACTGAGAGATGTAATTCATGCAGAATTTCCAGTAAAGTTCTGGATACACAATAAGCATTCTGTACACACCAGCTGTCATTAGCACATCCCCAGGATGTCCACTGTTGTGCCTCATGATGGCAGCAGTCTCAGCGGGTAGACAACGTGTTTTCTCCAAAACGTAGAGAAGTGACTCTGGGTTTGCGGTGGGTGTTATATGGAGTCATCGAGCTTTTGCTGGCGCTCTCATACTTCTTGTGTGGACAGAGTATAGCACGTTCAGGGCTCATTGCAGTGACTGTCAACGTGAGTCCAAATGCCATGAATGCTTTGTACCTGTGTCGTTCATTTTGGATGTGCCATATCCTGTCTCTTGTCATTTATCACTGACCATTCACATGGCCCCTATTATGAGCCAGATGCAGGGCTAAGCATTGAAGTGACAACCGTCTGGGCTACTGCCCTTGCCTGGGAGGAGCTTGAAGAGGGTTTCGGTGGATCAAGGACAGAGGTGTGAAACTCAGGGCTTCAGTGGGGAATCATGAATATTTTGGTGTTATTGAAACAGAACATATTTAGGGTGGAAAGTGGTGGGACAAGAGGCTGGTGGGGGAGGCAGGCATTAGGATGCAGAGGGCCTTATATTGTCACCCTCAGGAGCATAAGCCCTATGACACAGGTGAAGAGAAGCCATCGAAGGAATGTAAACAAGGGAGTGAGGTAGTCACTAGACTTTACATAAAGCACCCTGATGACCATAGGAAAGGCAGGTTTGAGACCAAAACTGGACTCAGGGAGGGCAGTTAGGATCTTATTGAACACTCCAGAAGGACATGGTGAAGGGCTTAAGGCAGGTGCATGGGAGGTAGAGATGGAGTTGTGAGACCATTTTCAAAAAATATTAAGGAAGTAATCCATTGAGTAGACAGGGGTGATTGAGAGAAATCAGGGATGACTTTTAGGTTTCTGGCTTGGAAGATGGTGTCATTGGCCAAGTTAGGAAATATAGGCAATATCTTAGGTTTTGGAGGGAAGATGTTCAGTTTCAGACATGCAGAGTTAGTGGGCTCATTGATGGTCCATTCTGAAGGGATGTCCAATAGTCATTTGGATTTGCAGGACTAGAATTTAGCCCAGAAGTCTAAGTTGCAGGTGTAGACATTGCAAATTTGAGTGGATGGAATTGGTGAAGCACATATAGTACAAAAGGAAAAGAACAGGGCAGGAACTTTGGGAAACACAACACTCAATGTATTTTTGGAGAAGATCCTTCAAAGGTGATGAAGAAAGAATAGTCCCATTGGTGATAAGCACGGGAGAGTAGAGTAGTGAGAACCAAGAAGAACACAGCCAGCAGAGTCAGTGCAGCAAGATAAGGACCAAATGATGTCCTGGGTTTGGACAACTGGAAGGAAGCTCCTGGCTTTTTTTAAAGAGGGGTTGCAATGGGATGGTGTGAGTAGAGGCAGTGGATGACAAACGTGGCAGAGGAGAGCATAGATTGATGGAGTTAAAAACAGCGTGCACAGGGGAGGGGGGGTGGCTAGGATGAGATCTCACATTCAAGAGAAAGGCCCCTTTTAAGTAATTGCAAGCCTTTTGGGGGTAGGAATGTCTTGAATATGGGTGGATTGGTAGTTCTTTGGTTTTGTTTTTTTTTTTTGAACACTGTTTATTACAGTCCTTTATTATTATTATTATTATTTTAAATGAGTGTCTATTAAATGAAACTATGCTGTTGCCTCTTTAAAACCTGTACCATCTCCTCTACATAGGAGTGATATGGTCAGTTAGTTTGCCTTGTGCATTAGTAATGAAATTTGGATTCTTGCAAATGACAAGAGGAATAAAGGCATGTCATTACCAATCAATTTTTTAAAAAAATCTTTGTTTTTTAAAAAATACTTACTGTTTTTAAAATTTTTTTATTAAAAATATATATTTTTTTGAAATGGGGTCTAACTATGTTGCCCAGGCTGGCCTCAAACTCGTGGGCTCAAGCGATCCTCCGGTCTCAGCCTCCTGAGTAGCTGGGACTTATAGCCGCCATGCCTGTATCCAATAATTTTTTTTTTGTGGTGAATTCTTCATTGTTTCAAAATAATAGGCATTTTAATAGCTTTTATTTTGTTAAAAATGTTCTTTTTATTGACTATTGATCAGTTTATATATATTAATATTAATTTCTATGCTGATAGGAGTTGAAGTGTCTTTTAATAGAACATACACAAATCGAATGTCTAAACTTCACAATACTGAAATACACCTAAAGTTGGGCTTAATTAAAAAAAAAAGTCGATGCTCAGTTTCTTTAATTAAAGAACGTTAGAGAATAATTAACTTCTATGTTACAGAATCTTACTCTTTGCATTGGATGTGGGGCATTCATAGACTGGGTATTAACCTGGAGAGACTTGCTTCCTTGGGAGTTTCAGATGATGGAGTTAGTCTGTCCGTGATCGTAATTATGGAATTTAGGATGCCCGTCACTGTGCCAACTACACCACAGGTTTTCCTATAGTAAGAACAAGGTGTAATCCATGTGTTTTTAGCAATTTACCAGCTAAAGGACTGTGAAGAAGGGTCAATTCAAGACCAATTAGAGTTGAAATGGGTCCGGTAACCCTGAATATCCAAATGCTAAATCCACCTCTCCTGGCTGTTAAAGAGGTGCTCAGGTCTTCATTTTGTGATAGCTTTGGGCTTCTTCTATTCCTTTGCCTAGATTTTATTGTGTTTCTGGGGATAACTTGGACAAGGTTTCCAGACTTTTGAGAGGGCGCTTCCTAATGGTTATTATTTCTTTCCAAATTAAGAGAGACTTGGAAATGTCTAAGTGTTTTTCCCTCCTAGAAACTTACTCAGCCAGTCCTGGTCACTGCCATTTAAGAAGGTGTATGCATTAGATACAGAACGCTGCACTAGGCACTTACAGGGAGCTACAAAATAAGTCAATGTAGACTCTGCCTTGGGTGTATTTAGGAGCTAATCAAGAAGGTAGCATCTTGGGCATTGTTTCACAGTAGACATGGTTTTCAACTCTCGATGCACAGATTTCAAGATGCTAACATGACAGGGTGCATAGTGTGGTGGATTAAGACTAGATGTTCAAGAAGCCTCAAGGAAACTCTGGAGAGAAAGGACAAAATGTGGGATTATTAAAAACCTCAGAGAAAAGGATAAAGCTAGGTCTGTCGGAAGTGAAAGCATTTTGACTACTGAAGTTGGAAGTTTGAGAAGAGAGAGCTAGTAGGTGATTATTGGTATATGTTTGGAATTTTTTGGAGGAAATATGACGATTTTTCCTTAAAACTGGACTAAAACTTAGGGATTTTCATTTTAAACCTTAGTCACTTTGGGTTTTGTTGTGAGATGTGATGCAAAGAGAGTGTTGTTTGGCTTGAAGCTGCCTAAAAAAAGCCTCACATACCTATACCCCAGAAACCTTACAAAGGTGTGAGTTTTTTCTTCTGTCCCTTTCCCCAGGAAAAAGTGAATTCTTTCTTGTTTTCCCATCTTCTTTTTATTATTCATAAGGTCTGTGCAGTACCTGCCTACCCAAAAAGAAGTCAACCATCTTTTAAAGATGATGCCCGAATCTAATTTAAAATTCTTTATTTTTTAAATGCTTCATTCTATTTAGATTTGAATGGTGGGAGCAATAATGGACTTCAGACATGATTCTTCTGGTGGGGTAGACTGTCCTTTTTTTCTGTGGCTCCAAAGGAGATTCCTCTGAACCAGACTTGGAAAACAGACTGAGGAACTAGAAAACAGAAGACCTCTCTCAAGGTTACATTTGAGAGAGCGAAAGAAAATATAAAAGTATGTTCAAAAAAGTTCACCCACCTGGACATCTTATAATAATCAATTTATCACCTACTTTAAAAAATGCATCTTTAAAAAAACTTACCCACAATTGCACTATTCAGAAGTGACATGTGCTATGAAATTGGGGTATAACTTTTTAGACCTTTTTAAATGTGTCAGTGTAGACATAATGTAACTGTTTCCTTTTTCCAAAATTGCCAACGCCTTATAATTAATTTTGTGTGTATTTTTGTAAGCCATCTTAATAAACCTTTGCCAGGACGAGGTAGGACTAAGTAAATATAGAATCACAGTGTAGTTGCAAAGTAACCGTGATCTGAAATGTGCCAGTCCTTTTCTGATTATAGCTATCTCTTTAAAAAGCCATAGAGCTTTACCTGGAAGAAGTTTGAAATACTCAGAATTTCTATTTTTGTCTTATTTTTAATGTCATGACTATATTGGTTTACTAGAGAATAGGAGAGATTGGAGGATGAGAGAGTAATAAGTATTTCAGGAAAGCTCAGACCTTATCAGTAGGATCAAAACTCTAAGTATTTGAAGTACTTGCAGATATTTACTTGGTATTTAGTTAAATATTGGTGTGATTTATTTTAAGAAATGATGAGACTTTCAGATTTACAAAACAGTCTTATAAAATGCACTCAAGTTTGATTATTCTTGTCATTAGAAGGTTTTTTTCTTTAGAAAATTACCCTCAGTATCTTTTAAGTACAAAAGCCTCCAGTATATTTAAATTTTGTTTTGGTTTTTAAGACTTGACTTAGATGTCACTTTGAGGGAGCAAAGTGAATTAACAAAAGAAAGTGTATCTGTAAAACTATTTTTTGCTTTGCCATATCAAGTCTCTGTCAAGACAGGTAAAATCAGTGGCTGGTATATAAAAATAAAGGCTTCCCTCACCCCCTCTAGAATCTACATAGCTTCACACCTCTTTTTCCCTTTCAAAGTGGTGGTTTAGTTGTGATTGCTAGCCAGAGAACATTTCTGATTAACTGTAGAACATTGGAACTTGGTTACTATTAGAGTCAAGAGAAACACATGCTGTGTGGTAAAGTGGCCGGGATAATCTTCTAAGGCTTCCAAGATTGGATTATTTAAAAGAAAATAAGAGTATTTAACATTTTAAATTTCACCTGGGCCATGGTAAATGCCAATGACACATAAATATTTGTACCTCTTTGGCATAATCTGGAATAGACAAATCTCTCTGCTTCAGAGACCACTGTGCAAAATTAAAAAAATCTAAAAGTTTTAAGAAGCCAAGAAATTGAGTGTGAGCTCATCAGAGTTTATGCGTCCAAATGAAAATGACTTTGCCTCTTTGTTCTCTCTACAGCATATCCACCAGCCAGATTTTCTGTGAAACAGCACTTCTGTAAACTTAGAGAAGTACAGACTATATTAGAAGCTTAAAGTTAAGTCTGTCCCTTAGTCTGGATTCAGTTTTTAGCCCAAAAGATTTTCTTTGATATTAGAAGTACATTTTTTCCTAAAACCGTGTGTGTGTGTGTGTGTGTGTGTGTGTGTGTGTGTGTGTGTGTGTGTTTTAAATAATGCTTAAAGATCACCACAATGTAACCCATTCCTAAGGATGCTGTTGAGTTGTGAATTGAATGTTACTGTATTACCTTAGCTTGGGGACCAAGCAGTGGGCATTTTTCCCTACCTGTTGGTAATTTCAAAATGAAAAATGAGAGAAAAAAAGAACAATGAATATTGTAACATAATCTATATGTTTCTCTATGAGGAAAAAAATAGATTAAGAAGAAACTATTAGATCTTAGCTATGTCCAGTCTTTTTATATGGGAAAAGATTAATTCTTGATGGACTGTATCTAAAATTAGAACTGTGGGAAAAGGATTATATGCAACAAAATGCAAAAGATTAACATGGAAGCATGATGCCTAAGGATTGGATACCCTTAAAATATTAATCTACATCAGACACACTTGTGCAGTTCCATATACCAATAATGAAGTAGGGAAACAGGAATGATATCATATCAAGAATGATATGATACCTTTTAATTAAGCAAAGGCTTCATTAATTTGTCTTCGGTTAATAACTGCTTTTATAAGACATCATCTAGTTTGTATGTGCAGCTTTTTGTATATGGTATCGGTAGTAACCTGTAATTTAATACAGCTCCTTACACATCAGGGGAGGCGCTCAAATTCACCTTGTATATGTGACATTTTGGTTAGCTTTGAACCTCAGGAGACAAATTTGATTGTGATTGGAAGTCTCTTTTCAAGCTCACAATAATTATTAATTTGCTTCTCTGGAATGGCTAATAGTAGTTGACTAAATAGAGAGTTTGAGAGAGGTTTGACCACAGATGCATGAATATTGTGTATCTCAAAGTGTCTCTCTAAAGGGTACTACAGGAGCCTACAATGACTGTGTTTAGGTAGCTGAATGGACCACCGTGCATATCCATAAATGGACCGTGAGATGTGAGAAAGAAAGGTAAAGAAAGTGTTCTAGGAAGGTATCAAATTAGTCGAATTAAATTCATTTCTATCTAACGTAAAAGTTTAATGGCTGAATTTGGTTTCTTCTCATGCTACCCGAAACGAATGGCCAAATGATTACAGTACCATTTCAAGCCTGTCTATTAAAAATTGCTCACTACAATTACACCTTTTAAAGTGGTCTCTAGAAAGGGTTGTGTAGTAGAAAATTGAATAGGTTTTTCTATCCCATGAGATTGGAGGTCAGGATAAGATGTTGAGGTTGATCTGATCAAGGTGAATTCTGAGAACACCTGCACACACCACACCTACCTTTCACCTTGCGTTCTGTGGGGAATGTAGCATATGTATTGATGCTGCCTTTAACTGAAGCTACTGCTAACCACTATTCCCCTTGCCAACAAGCCTACAGGAATTTCCAAATCCCTGGTCTAAAAATAATTTGGTTGGTTTGAATGATTACATTTAGAAAGCAGGATGCTGCCTCCTTCCTGTGTGTGCCATCAGTGTGGCCTTGTGTGTTGGGGGGGGACACACAAGGTGGATCACTTGATCAGAAGTGGCTCTTATGTGTGTTATTTTTGCAATTGGAGAGCACGTTAGGCTCTCTTCCTCTGCTATAGCTTATTGATTTCCAGTGGGCTGTAATACTGCATAAATACTGACCTGAGGAATGAATCAGGGCTTTCCAAAATATTTCCAGTGTTATCTACTCTCTTGCAGTTATCTACTCTGTTTTTTCACACTAGAATATTGAGGTCCCATAAAGGTAGTGAAAGTTAGGGTTCTACTACCTGATTTTCATATGTATTATGTATTATTATTATTAGCTAGTACTTATATGGTACTTACTGTATACTACACTGCATTTTGTACTTACTAACTCATTTATCTTCAAAGCAACCCGATGAGGTAGGTGTGTTTACAGATGAAGCAACCGAGGCACAGAGAGGTTAAGAGACTCGGCTGAGGTCATATGATTCACATGTGGTGAGCTGGGGCTTGAACCAGCACTCTGGTTCCAGAGTCTGTGTGCATGACTATTACTTTTTAAAAGAACAAACACAGTAGGGAAAAAGGAAAACAAACCCTTAAATATTTTGACTTGAGTCGAAGCTGGTATCAGAGAGAAATTTTTTTTGTGGCAGTTGTCTAGCTGTAGACCCTGAAGGAATGCCTGCTGTGGATGTCTTGATTCTCATTTTAGAATAGTTTTTAAAAAATGAATTTAGTGCATCCTTTTAGGGTTTTATTTCTTATGTATTATCTTACATGTGTTTGTATGTATTACTATGTATGTTTATCTATGGGAAGGCTTAAAAACATGTATCACAAACTACCCTGAGAATTACTAAATTTCTCCTCTTTAATCTGAACTATTGACTTCTGATCTTGTCTCATGCACTTGGAGAACTCGTTCTATTCCTTTGATAATCTCAGGCTTTTTAAATTTTATTAAGGATATAGCTGTAATTTAGAAACTTTTTATTTGTGTTTTTATAAGACTTGGGAAGGTGGCATCAGATCAGACCAATTTTTCTGTTCTCTATGAATAATTTTGATGTATTTTGTGAATTTTAAAAAAAAACCTTGTTTTACAAAGGATTTTTGATTTGGAATGCCTTGCTTTGTCACTAATGAAGCATTGGAATATTTTCTTAAGGAAATAAATATTCTGTAAATCATACTTTCTAAGTTTTATAGAGTATGCTTAAAAACATAAAACTGCATTCAAGTTTAATTTTATTTTTGGAAGTTAGATTTTAATATAGTCAACAGCTCCAAGTAAAAGTGTAAATTTAGAAACAGGTTTTAAAAGTCTTGAGAGAGAAGAATGAGTGTTTAAGAAAACATGAGAGAAGTATTTGGATCGATATAATTATGAACCCCAAACATTTGCTTTCAGGTTATTGCAAATAAGATATAAGATAATGGCCTTCCCATAATTAGGATTTTGCTTATATTAAGATCCTAAAAATCACCACAGATCACACTAAGGATAGATAAAAGGTGAGATTAGAGAAATCCCCATTTGAGAACTTTCTTATTTTTCAAAAGAAGAGGAAATAGACTTTTTTATTCTGCTAAGGAAGAGGAAAGACAGTCCATGTCTGGAACTTAGCATGATCTGCAAGCTAGAGATTCGAACATGAGTTGAAGTGTCTGGATTAATGGTGAGAACACTCTGAGCGCTCATATTGCAGAAGGTGATCTATGCAGCTATACTCCGTCTGCATGTAAAGTGCCCTGTGCTTTTAAAAAATCTCATCTGTGAAGGGAGATGTAAATCCAAAGTGCTAATCCTTTGTCATCAATAACAATCCCCAGACACATCTTTACAAGATATTTGTTCCTGATTCAATTTGGTTGACTTTGTTTAGCTTCCTTAAAACCTGCTGCAGTTTCAGTTGACTAAAAGGCATGATTCACTTCCTGCTCTGTAGGGTATAAACCTGGCCTAATGGTTTAGTCTGGGAGTGGCCAGAACTGTCGCGGGTGGAGGGCATGGCCACTTCTGAAACAGTGAGGTTGCACGGAGTTTAGAGTGGCAGTTTCTAATGTGACTTTCTGAAGGAATTGAATCCAGGCTGTTGGCTCCGCCTGACTTTTGTTCTCATTTGTGTTTCTTTGTCAGCCTCCTCCTTGTCCTGAAGTAGAATAGACACCTCTTGGTTTCTGGTGACCTGGCAATAGTCCTGAACATGCAAAAGAAATGGTTTCTGTCATCGTCTTTCTCAGGAGACCATGTGAGCAACACTTAACAGCCAGTTTTGAGTGAGGAGCCCCCTGAATCAGGACTGATTTCTCTGGGTACCCTGGATACAGGATAGAGTTGTTTTGAACACATGAAAAAAAGTGAAAAATTCAGAATTCTAGGAATATGGTAGAATTTGATTAATTTGAGCCCAGATGTTAGGAATTTGTGGTAATTGCAATAAAGCTTCTTACCTTGTATAAGGAGTGCTGGTAAACAAACTAACAGTAAATAAAACAGGCATAGTGGAGGCTATTTAACCTATTCAATAAGATAAAACTACTTTTATTTAGAATCATCTTTTTTTTTATACAGGGAAATAATAAAATAATTGCCACTAAAATCATCAAAGTAAGGATCTTAAAGGACAGATATTTAGCAAATATTTGTAGTCGGTATATTTGTATATACTTCAAGGTAATTGCTCCTTTTTATTATTCCATGTCACTTTACCTAGAATTGTGTGAATTAGTAAATATCTTCTATATTTAAATTGACATCTGCCTTTTAAGTAACTTTGTGTATTTGATGGGAAAAGCCTTTATATTCAACACTAAATTTAAAAAGGATGAGTTTTGCATTATAAAAAAGTCTTTTTTTTTTTTTATTTCAGCATGTTATGGGGGTACAGATGATTAGGTTACATATGATAAAAAAGTCTTAATTTCACAAAATCTTGACCTTAATATTCATCTAATGGCAAGATTTCCCCCTACTAATGTTTGATTGTATTCAGTTTTGCAGAAACATTTCAGTTGCACAAATCGAGTATATTTACTTTATGCTCTTTATGTACCAGTGTCCAGTTACAGATCAAGGAATATATTGTATATGTCCAGAGTCATCAAGAAATGAGCTTATGGGACTGTTCTTAAGTCTTTCAAGTGCTTCTGAACATCCCTGTCCTGCTAGGGTCTGCCTGAAGACACCGACCGCCTCCCAGATCTATGCTGGTGTTAGTCTTTTGCATTCATTGACTTGTGTTATTGTGGATGAAAACGTTTACTCTTATTCATTGATTTGCATGCCCAAGTAAAAATTATAAGGGATATTTTGTAGCTTTGCATACTTTACTTGTTTATGTTTACTTGTGTCATAGTTTTATTTTAAAAGTGAAAATTGAGAGTGAAAGCATTTGTGTTCATTGAGAGTGAGCACTTGAGTTTTAGGAGGAAGAGAGACATGTATTTGAAGACTTACAAATAAAATATATTAGGCCGGGCGCGGTGGCTCATGCCTGTAATCCTAGCACTCTGGAAGGCCAAGGTGGGCGGATCGTTTGAGCTCAGGAGTTCGAGACCAGCCTGAACAAGAGTGAGACCCCCATCTCTACTTAAAAAAAAAATAGAAATTAGCTGGACAACTAAAAATATATAGAAAAAAATTAGCTGGGCTTGGTGGCACATGCCTGTAGTCCCAGCTACTCAGGAGGCTGAGGCAGAAGGATTGCTTGAGCCCAGGAGTTTGAGTTTGCTGTGAGCTAGGCTGATGCCACGGCACTCTAGCCCGGGCAACAGAGCGAGACTCTGTCTCAAAAAAAATTAAAATAAAATAAAATATATTGTTATAGGCTATGAATAACTCAAAAAGTAGTGCTAACTCATGTGGAAGTCTTTGTGAGATAAAATCTTTGAGTGGAAAGGTACTGAACTGAAAACAAATTATTTTACATATGTATATGGGACAAATGTTTAACAAAATTTCAGCAGGGTAATTAGTACATTGCATTAAAATGAGACTTCGTTTGTCTTGTTCTGTGGAATGTTACGGCTCTATGAGTTTGGGGCTTTTTATTTAAGTAAGACAATTTGCTTATGAATTGTACTAAGTACGATGTATTTTTCTCTGTTAAAAATCTTAGTGCAAAAGAATTAAGGCATTTGGAAATCCTAATGCTCAATATTTGATGATATTAGACATTATTATTAAATATGTTAGATGCAATAATGGTATTAAGGTTATATTTTTTAGAAGAAACCATAACTTTTAAAGGTATATTCTGTAATACTTACAGTTATGGTATGATGTCTGGAATTTGCTTTAATATGGGAGAAGAAAGTAGGTGGAGCTGGTGATTTATTACATCATTCTGACTGTTTGTATGTTTGAGATTTTCAATAATAAAAAGTTTTTAAAAAGACACATACACACAAAACTTACTGAGTAGAAATATACTGATATTTTGTCAAAGATAGTTAAGGAGGGTTTCAAGGGAAGGAGGTGCCTAAAAATATCAGAGGTCTGATTGCAATGCAATTATATACAGCTATATACAGCTACGTGATTTTAAAACCCAGTAATATTGTAGTTTTATTCTAATTAAGATAAGCCTCTACTTAGGTGAAAGGAGAAAGAACACTTGCCATTTGGGCAACAGTCTTTAAGACAGCGAACATGTTTTGGAAGCCCCTCTGTGCTAGGTACTGTAGAGATTGCCGGAAATTCAAAGAACACAAATACAGGCCTTGTACTGATGTAGCTGGTGAGATTTCTCCACGTCACTCCACAGTGTGCTGTGATAAAGGCTCTAACAGACTTATAAAAAAGTATTATGGAAACGCAGAGGTTAGAATGATTTCATTTTGCTTTTAGCGAGGAGCAGAGAAGGGCCATATTAAGGGAGATTGTGCAGGGAGTTCGCATCTGATGTGGGCCTTGAGGAGCAGGTAGGGTTTTTCTAGGCAGAGAAAACAGGGAAACCACGGCAGGCATAGGGAACAGCATGATCAATAGCACGGAGCAGGGAAAATGAGTTCAGCCCGGTGACTGGGTTCAGTGAGTGTAAAGCGCAGAGTGGGGTAAAATGGGGTGGAGCAGATACGAGAACATGCGAGTAAGACCCCGAAATGCAAGTCCCTCCTGCCTGGAGGTGGCATTCCTTATACCTGTTAGTTTGAGTTCCCAGGCCCAGTTTCACATTGCACCTGTGACTTTGGGTAGTTTGATTTGAGGGGTCCCGGCTGTGGTGTCACTTCACTTGGGTCCACAGACTGGAGTTTGCTGCAGGTGAAGTTGCTAACAAACAGCCAACAAGATTCTCTGCTCCTCTGCCAAACAGGTTGCTCCCAGGCTTTTGTGGGAGTTCTGGTTGCTTTTCTGCTTTATGTGGAAAGGTATTGGTGGGGTTTGAAGCCTACTGATGTCCTTGGTACTACTTACTGGGTAGAACCTGGAAGGTCCGACTCTCCCAGACCAGTAGAAGGGCCATCTGAATGACATCATGGAAGAGCTATTCTCCTACTATTAATACTAGACCATGGGGTCCATGACAAGAAGCTGGAACTCCTGAGCAGAGGCAGACTTTTACCGAGATGATAGTGAAGCTTAAGCTGAAGTCCTCTCATTGGCACAGCCCAAAGTTATGGGAGGGTCCCTAGAAATTACCATATAGTCATGTTCACTTTATATTAGTAAATTTATTCTTAAAGGATAAAATGTGATAGGCTTCAGGTCCCACAGAGCCTGAAACCCCCTGTGCTTCCAAGCATAGCATGGAAGCTTCTTTATGCTTTAGCTTTTCTTTCTGAAAAGAACAGATGACAATATTTTCTCCCTCACAGATTGGTCACAGATTACTATGCAGTTGTATGTAAAATGGAACCAGATGCTACTTTTTGGGCAAGTGAAATGTAATAAATAATTTGGTCCTGACACAAGCGGGGAGGGAACCCATGCCTCCTGGGTAAGCTCTACTGGTCTGAAAAGAGTCTTTGCTGAGTTTGGCCCTGCCCCGAAGACTGGCTGCTGCCCTGTCCCTTGTGTCCACCATCTTGCACTATCTCTTTGGAACCCTGATCTCTGTGTTCTCACCTTTCTTCTCCCTGACCTTTAGCTGCCCATGACTTTCATAGCCAAGCTCTGTATGGCCAGAAGCGAAGCCAGTTCAGATGTTACTGGAAGCAAGCACATGAAAAAGATTATACTCCATGGCTACTTTTTAAACACTCAACAGTGATATTTCCATTCTGTATTGAACAGGCTGCAACTTATTTTTATATTATTTCCTTTAATGTATTTGCATCATAGTCTTGAAAACCATTGAGTCAACATATTATTACCTTTAAAAATATGAGATATAACTTGGAGAAATGGCTGAATTCCTGGGCTAGGGCAGGGAAACTACAGCATGGGCCTGAAACATCTTGTTTAGCAAGAAAGTAGGAGGGGATTATCAAAAAAATCAAAAGGACACAGAGGCCAGCCAGTCTAGTTGGATGGGCTTCCACTGGATAAATTAGGAGAATTTGACCATCAAGATAAATATGGTAATGGATTATAACCAATTTAATAAAATAAAAATCCATGAATTCATACTGATACAGAAATTGATCAAATAAATAAAAGTGGGGAGAGGCAAAAGCTCTTCCTTAGAGAGCCAACTGAGTGTGAAATGAAGGATGAAGTTAGAGAGTCATCACTGTGTGCTGAGACTGGTAGGAGAACATTTGATGGGGAACAAGGTATTTGCATAGTTTCAAGGTATCTGTCCACAAATTATGTATTAATTACAAAGGCAATCATAATAACTTTATGGCAGAAAAATCTGGAAGATATGTTAACCAAATGATCCAAGTTAATTAATATCACTAGTATAGAAACGAACACCATGTGCCTTGTGATACCATGCGCTGAGAAGGACACATACCATTTCTGTGTTCATCTAAGAGAGAGTTACCTGAATCTAATTATGATGAAGCATCAGACAGACCCAAACTGTCTGGTGGGTCATTTTATAAAGGAATGGGCCTGCCATCTTCATTTTTGAAGATCAAGGAGACAGCTACTGAGGAGGGCAAGGGTCAGGGTTAGGGCTACAGAAATGGGCAAGCTGGAAGAGGAGAACAGGTACTTCCATTCTTTCTACTGATCCTGAAGAGGAGGTTTCTGAGCCAGTTTTCAAGGTTTGCTTTTCACACAGGTGGTACAGGAGCAATGCTCCTTTTAAAATGAAGATTACAGAAGACTGTAACAAGTTGAATCTTCTCTCACAGGGGCGGGCAGTGCTTGGAGGGGGGTAACAGATAGGAAATTCCTTCAAGTGGCAGCTTGAATTTTCCAGCTCTATTCTATCAAAATGTTTATATTTACCTAGTTCTTGTTATCAAAATGACATTTATCAAATGCACTATAAGGAGGAGGCGACAAAGCTAGGATGACTAAGTGAAATCCACACACGAAAATGTTTCATCCGGGTGTTATAAATTGGCAGAACTGATCAGAATGTTCTAGTCATGGGTTGGCCATTTTGACCAAAGATTACTGAACACCCATGTGTTTGCAGGGATCTGTCTTTGCAGTGTCCTGTGGAAAATTACGCAAACTATTGCATTTTTCCATTAGGAGGCTGAGCCTCACTTTAATCTCCGCCATCTTTCTCTGGCCTCCTCTGAGGACTGCTAATGAACAGTGAGGGGGCCCAAGGTGATCAAGACCAAGATAAAAGGGCCTGTCCACCAACCACCAATTATAATACAATGGCCGCGTTACAGAGGTCTTTGACTAATCAGGCTTTTCTTGTTTGTTGTATAATGTACAATCTAATGTAATGTTTAATTATTGTGCTGTGCCATGTTTAATACATAGCATAGGTAATGTCAGTCCATAACTATGTTTTGAAAGCTGGTTAAATGTTTCATGGCTGTAGTTTTAGGATTTAGCCAAAGATAAAACATTTCAGGCATATTCTGACAGGTGCACAAATACTAATCTGAGAATTCATTATTTATACTTAAAAATTACATTATTTTTGTCCTTTTTGTGGATTGGTGTCTATTATACTTCATCATAGGAAATTGCTTACTTTTTATTACTGGGAGTATTTTATGTTAGCCACAAAGCTGGGTACCACTTCACGTAGCTTTCTTGGTAGGTAGCGAGTGGGTGACGGCATGATTTTGTTTCTGTGAGAATGACTGAGGCTAGGGAAGGGCGGAGCCATCTTACCACGCTTTGAGCCTCTTGCGCCTGGAGGGTTATCTTTTTCTGTGCCCTTTTGTCTATTTTTTGCTCTTTGTAGTTTGCTTTTCAAGCCCATGTGACTTTTAATGTTGCCTTTAAACTTAATTACTCTTTCCTGTAAGTACTTTTCTCCACAAGGTTTTCCCACAAAAAGTGTTGGCGGGTCACAGTTCACTTTTTAATGCTGTATGAATGAGACTTTGCTCAAAGACAGAGCTGTACCCACCACCAAGAATATGCAAACATCGAACAGTCAAGTATCCATTTTATTATTGGAGCGTGGAGGGAAGATATGAAGCGTTTGGGGAAAATGACTGTAGGAAAAGCGTCCCATATGGACGGCTTCTGCTTTGCCTTCCTCTCCACTCGTCTCAGCCGTGTGCCGTGCAATCGCTGTGCCTGCCCCAATGGTCATAGGGGGATCGTGGTACCTGTGCAGGGGTTGTGTTGGTAGTAATGAAATGCCTAATTTCCTTACCCAAATTTTAAAAAAATCTTAAGATGATGATCAGTGAACTGGAGTTGTTCGTGTATCCCTCTTGCTGGCTGGTGCATTTCTCGGCTGCAAAGGGACAGTTCACGCACAGTCAACTACATTTATACCAGTCACAGCCTCCTCTTTCTCCCAGCCACCCCCCTTTCCACTTAAGATTTCTTTTAGTTTTTGCAAAGCAGCCATGTGAGAGGAATAAAATAATTTTGAAGAGCATTATATGGTGGGAATTTTGACAATGAGTGGAAGATGGTAATTACTCTCTTCCATTAGACTCAGTGGCTTTGGACAGATAAGCTGTATTGAAACGTGTGACCAGGGCATAGGATCATGGATTGTCTTTCACTGTTGTCATGGCGACAGTGATGCAGGTGGCCTATAACTGCCGGGCTGTCAGATCTTATACATCAAACTGGTGCTAAGTGAAAATATGTTAGAGGCATTGGGGAAAAAATTGCCAGCAGTGTTTATAGGATCAGCTGGAGAAAAGCTAGCCTAGTTGAAGAAAAGATTTCCCTTATAGGCTCTAGGTGATTCTGAAGAAGTAGGAGTTTGTACTTTTTATTAATAAGATGGAAGTGGACTATTAAAAGAAAAAAAAAATGGTTTCCGGATGTTGCATGGCTGTCTGGGTACACATTATTAACACGATGCCTTTCTCTTCCCCCGGTCTAATGTGATAATGCAGTGGCTTCAGAGGAGGCAAGGAGACACAGTGCGGTCTGGAAGCTCTGCTTGGGGGCTGGGGAACCAGTTCTGCACACTGAAAGAGGGTTGAGTCATTCTTTTTCCAGAGATCATCACTGAATTTTTCCTAGTTAGAAGTGTAAGAAATCATTATCGTAGAATTCTAATGGAGTGCTGTAATTATTAATTCTATAGAGTAGAGAGTTATACTCTGTTATGCATACTGGACTACATCTATTTGAATGTAGAAGGATACACTCAAATGCGGAGGGGTTCCTCTTTGTCAAGCACAGTTAGCATACTTACCCTTTCCTCTTTTTTTCCTTCTCTTTTCTTGGACTCTTCTCCCTTAAAAATTGATAAATGCCTTGAACTAAAGCCCTTCAATGCTAAGAGACAATAACTTGTGTGTGTGTGTGGTGCTTTGTCTCAGCAAGTCGAAACTAGCTTCAGAGTTCTCATGTAACCATGCTGTCTTGGTAAATAATAAGAAAAGTGTGTATGTTTCCATACCTGTGTTACATTTGAGGAAAAGGAGGGACCATGAAGTTTAAAAAGAAGTATTCCTGGGCAGGACAGTCTGTTCGTTGGAGAGCCAGGCATAACAGATGGGGTGGTGGATGCCTCCCGGTAGGGCTCTGGGCTAGGCAGTGTGGCCCCAGCGCCTGACATTTCATGCAGGGTGTCTTCTTTGGCGTATTCAGTATTCACATCTAAGTTAACAGAGTGAGATTACCCTTATATCTCACTGGCATGTAATTGATCAGAGTGTTATGCATCCAGTTTAATTCAACACACATAAATCGAACATGCACTAAATGGTGAGTATTTTTCTTGGTCCTGCTAATCAGAAGGAAGTACGGTCTAACATTTGTTGAGCACCTAGTAGGTGGTAGGTAATTAAATTATTTAATCTTCACAGTAATCTTGAAAAGTAGATAGACCATTTTCATTTTGCAGAAAAGAAGCTTGACAAAACAAAATTCAAATGTAGTATGCCTGACTCTGTGTATTTTTTTTTCATTATGTGGTTTCAAGGGATGTACGAAACCAGCCTTGCCTTCAAGGAACTCACAGTTTTGTTGGAGACTCGGGGAAGCATTTAATAACTACAGAACAGCTTGTGAAGTGCCCTGACAGGCATATGCAGTGACCGGTGCAAAGCAGGGGACAGCAAGCTCCCAAGAGGAGGTCATGATAGAGCAGGTTATTAAAGGACAATTTGAAAGTAGATGAAGAGGAAAGGGAGTTCCAGGCTGAGGGGACAGCCTGAGTAAAGACACAGAAGAATGAGGCTGTGGCCCATTCTGGAGTGACGTGTGTGTGTGCTCCCGCACCCGCATGCGTGGGGTAAGGTGTGTAAAGTGATTCTCTAGAGTTTGCACAGGATAAGCCCAATATGTCTTCTGTTATGTAAGTGACTGGGGACCCAAACCAAAGATGGTTGTGATTGTTTCCTTTTAAGTCCTTACAGGCTAGAGGTTGTTGACTTGCATGGTAGTTCCTTCTCGATTTTGTGTTTTTTCTCTCAGTGCCTTTTCTTTTCTCAGAATATATTTTTTTCATTGTTGTGGTCAAGGGCTCTCCTCTACGATAAAAAAGAAAAGAATTTTGTGATCCGTAGTCATGAGACCCCAAATAAGAGGAGATTGTCAGGCAGAACAGGTGAAGAAACTGGTAAACCATCAGTCCTAGACAAATAATTTAAATAATTAAAATGAGGAAGATTTGTACATTCCAAGTACCTGGTGATGATGGTTCTTCAGCTGTTAGCCCCAAGTACCAGATTGAAAGCTTGACTCAGATACAGTCTCTGTGCTAACTGCTAACCAATACGTTTTCATCTTGTAGTTCATATACATAAAGGAGAATGGTCCTCCAATCAGTAAGTTAATCACTTCTCTGCTTTTATTTTCTTGTTTTCATAAAAACATCACTTTTCTTAAACCTAACTCCTTGATTAACAGGTTTTATTCCAGGATGAATCTCAGGCTTTTGCTAAGTCTTCACTATTTTAGACTAAAAAGGAAAAACTGAATTGCTCTCAAGCTGTGATTGGTTGCCAGTGCTTTCCAAATAGTCCACGTGATTAGGACAACAGCAATTAAGAGAAAGGTAAACATTAAAGCCATTCAAAGTGAGGAAATTGTTAGCGTGTACCAGTCTCCATGCTGCACTAAACTAATATAAAAGTTTAAATCCTAGTACTTTAGAGGTATTTGGAAATACTGATTTTTTTAAAAAATAAGAAACCAGAGAGAAGGTCACAGTTGCATAAGGAAGATTCTTCTTGACTTTTGCAGTTCACTTGTCTGTGGGCATGCACACACGCTCAAATGTCTGCTTCTGTTAGACTGGTGCTTCTAAGACTAGTGGCCGGTATAGCATGGAAGGAAATTTACTCAGGAGAGTAATAAATCCATTGACCAGAATGGGGGCCTTGTGATAGTCAAGAGCAATTAGAAGGAAAAGTATATTTCTGTGACAGCCAGGAGAAGGATTAGTCAATCTGCACTTGCCTCCAAGCAGGGGACGTCTAATCAAAGAGAAAGGTTTTTGAAAACAACAGGAAATGGAAAATTAATATGAACCTCCTCTCCCCCCAATCTTTTTATGTGTCTTAGGAGGGGTTATTTATTTATTTTTTTTAAAAAGCCAGTTTTTACCAAGAAATTGGTTTTTAGAAATTCAGGTTTTATCCTGAAATAAAGATGACAAGTGATTCCTTCATTTTAGGGTGACTGTCCCTGATGGTGTGGCATAATGCAGAGTGATGGAATTATTAGTAAGGAGTCTTAAAAGTGGGATAGGGAGCATCGAGGTGGAAAAACCAGGCTAGCTCATTTTATATCTCTTCCTAATTTGGAAAACTATAGCCTTCTCATATTCAGTTTTTTCAAGGATAGAAATGTTTTCCTAGTTATTTCATTGGGAGATTGCACCCGAGGGTCCTGGGATTTCAGCATCTGTGGGCCAGTGTCTCTGTCACTTGATCGATGTGTGATGGATGCGTTGACCAGACTGTGGAAGAGGGTTTTGGGTTTTTCCTCCATGTTCCTCATAAGCACCTTCCCAGAGTTAGATTATTAATTTGTCAATGAAACTATTTAAACGGGCAGCTGTTTGTTATACTTTATCAATACTAGGGTTTGTAAACAAGAAAAATGAAGGCGATCTAACTTGAAAATGTCCTGCAGGGAATAATCCTGTTTTGTCAGACTGAGGAAGGGCTGACCTATTGGGTCTTTTCATGTTTACTTCCTATTATTCATTCCACAAGGTACTAAGAGGTTCTGGAGGGGAGTCCTTGACACTTCTATGCACTTAGTTTAGCTCTGCAAAAGTAGAGCAGGAAAGGGAGACGATGAGAATTTGAAATGGAGTGTCAGGCTGAGACCAGGACAGTCTAGTTTCTCATGAAACCTTTGGATGCGCCATTGGTTAAATCTAGTATCATGGTTGTTTTGATCACCATTTTCAAATGCTTTTTCTCAAGTTATAAATGAAATGTTTTTTCCAAGAATGTGCACTAGCAGAGGAGGCCTTTATTTTTATAGTACAATGTCTGTTCTGTGATAGGACACACAATTTTCTCTGGCGTAAGGGAGTTACATGCTTGAGACGGTGGCTTTGGAGAGAGTGGAGGGTCTTCATGAGATCAGCTAAGTCAGGGAGTTCCAGACAAGGACGCGGGAACATATTCCTGCCAGGTGGGGGATCCTGGTATAAATATCAGGGTTATCTTTTCCTCCTTACGTAAGCACTCGGGACTCTCTACACCCACTCTGAAAGTTTAGGGAGAAAAGCTGAAAAGGCCTTGAGTTAATGTCTCAGATGAAGGACAGGGCCACTAACAGACTATTAAAATATGCACACTGAAAAACTATATATGTAATTTTAAATCCCTTTGGCTTGGTAAAAAAGGAGAAAAGTTTTATCATGATGCCTTTATTTTTTTATTTAAGGTACTTAAAAAAATTGATTATTGGTTTTTAGCACCAAATGAGCATCTCTATTTTAGAGCAGAGGTTACAGATACGATGTGTCTAGTAGTACGTACTGTATCTTTGCTAAGAGAATAGTGGAGAAATATTGTTGTTTGAGCCATTTCCTGACCCAAAGGATGGGCCGGCTTGTAAACCAAAGCGGTTGGTCTTTGCTCTGGTGAAGCTGAGAAGCAGTTTGATGTTAGTAGCCAACACAACTGAAGGTGATACAGTGGACACCTCACTAGCTGTGTCTCAGGGTGTGCTGGTGAGGTCTGACCATCGTGCAGAGCCCGGGAGGGTGACGTGGGGAGGGACGGTGATGGGCAGCACAGATTTCATCTCCTGTCAAGGTCCGTCCATCCTGCTGTGTCTCCTGTTTGTTGTAGAATGATCCACATAGAAAGACCATTTTGATTTTTCATATCCTTCAAAAACAATACTTGAGCTTGCCCTAATGCTTTAAATAAAGTTGTGTCTCCAATATGCTGGTTTAATTTTGTATGAAACTGGAATTTTAGATGAAAGGCTTCCTAATGCACAAAAGAACCCCAGCTCTCCCTTAGAACCAAAACAAACACATACATAAACAACAACAATGAAAGAGTTCCAATTAGGATTTTCAGTGCACAAATATCCATTTAAATGTACCTAACAATCCTCTGCTAGCAGCCACTTTAAATTATTGTTCTGTTTAAAAGGAACATTCAGTATAGTTGAACACTTGTGCTTTATAAATATAAGATGCTTCTCTGCATTATCTGAAAGAGGAAGAAAACCATGTCTTGCTTTTTGGGATTTAACCTGTTGTAGCTAATCAGAAAATCTTTATTAATTGCATTTATAAGCTATATAGCAGTCCAAGAAGATCTTTGAAATTTTGTGATTATAAAAATAGAATGAAAAAAATTAAATTGTATATTATAGTTTTGCAGAAAGCATGTGATTGAGATGTGCCCTACTTCTAGTAGAAGAGCAAGCACTGGTCCCTCCTCTCACCGTTTGGGAGGAGGGTGGGCTTTGGGAGGACGGTGGGCGAGTTTCCTGCTGTTACAACAAAGCCAGCACCAGGGGGGCAGGGAGGGGGCTTTTGGCCCTGGAAGAATAGGTCTGGGTGTGAGCTGCATTTCCTGCCCTGCTGAGAGTCAGTTTTTCTGGGTTTTTCCCTAGCCTTTCTGCAGCTACAGCTTCCCTTCTCTCCTTTGCTTCCATACCCTGGCCTTCATTCCCTTCACTTTGTGTGATGGGTGATGACACAGGCCATTTCCGTGGATACAGAGTGAGGCAGTGGTGGGACAGGGAAGCACCAGAGACAGCAATTGGGTGAACCACGGGCGATGGCAGGGCTCCGGCGCATACCCCACCCAGCTCCACCACCGATGAGCCTGATGATTTGAGGAGTTGTTATGGACGAATCGTGTCCCCGCAAAATTCACAGGCTGAAGCCCTAATCTTTAATGTGACTGTATTTGGGCTTTGAAGGAGGTAATTAAGATTAAATGAAGTCATAAGGGTGGGGCCCTAATCTAGTATGACTGGTATCCTGGTATCCTTGTAAGAAGAGACACCAGGGATAGGCATGCATGGAGAAAGGGCCGCACGTGAAGGCACAGAGAAGGCAGCCATCTGCAGGCCGAGAAGGGAGGCCTTAGGAGAACATCAGCCCTGCTGGCACCTTGATTTTGGTCTTCCAGCCTCCATAACTGTGAGAAAAATAAATTTCTGTTGTTTAAGCCGTCCCGTCTGTGTTATTTTGTTATGGCAGCAATAGCAAACGGATACAGGAGAGTTACTAAAACTCTCTAGGCCTCCATCTTTAAGATGGGGTTAGAAATGGTTTCTGCCTTACAGGGTTGTTGTGTAAGAATAAATGACATAACGCAATCAAGATAGTGCCTCAGTTGATGCCTTCCCGCATATGGAGAATTTGTGTCCACAGATGCAGGCTAATGTCCATTTTCTAGTAGCCCAGGCTTTCTGCTGAGTGCTTCCATTACAACAGGACAACATGACTCATTGCATGTGTAAGTTTCAAGTTTTTCACCACATTTTGCCTGGCTGATGTTTTGTAGAAGACCCAGACTTACAGCACAGATGTTTTTTTTTTTTTTTTCTGGTTCCAACATGTATTACATTTCCTTCAAAAGTTAGTTAAATTCTCCGTACACTTCAGCGTTGTTCTATTGCTGTGCCTTAAAGACAATAAAAGGGAAATCTGGCAAATGTCAAACAAATGCTCAGCTGACCCAGCACATGGAATTGGATTTACTAATTCTGGTTATATATATATATATATATATATTTTAAGAGGCAAGGTCTTACTCTGTCACACAGACTGGAGTGCAGTGGCATGATTATAGCTCACTGCAGCCTCAAACTCCTGGGTTCAAGCGATCCTCTTACTTCAGCCTCCTGAGTAGCTAGGACTACAAGTGTGTGCCACCACACCCAGCTAATTTTTTTATTTTTTGGTAGAGATGGGGTCTCTTTATGTTGCCCAGGCTGGTCTCGAACTCCTGGCCTCAAATGATCCTCCTGCCTAAGGTTCCCAAAGTGCTGTGATTAAAGGTATGAGCCACCACACCTGCCCCAGGCTATTTTATGTGCTAGAATCACATATCTGCCAAACAATGATCCTTGAGTTTACCTGGAATTTTTCGGCCAATGAACTGGAGTTGTTTTCAGTCTATAACCTCATTTCACTTCTAACTTGTATTGATCTAAGAGGTATCACAGATGCTTCTCCCCATTTGCTAACTAGGTAAATGA
Organism: Propithecus coquereli; assembly: GCF_000956105.1. Taxonomy (NCBI): domain Eukaryota; kingdom Metazoa; phylum Chordata; class Mammalia; order Primates; family Indriidae; genus Propithecus; species Propithecus coquereli. Next base: position 4,203,549 of record NW_012135192.1, on the reverse strand, counting down.
ATGCATAAACATTTTTTCCTCATATGCACAAGAAGTGTGGGTGGTAAAGGACCAGAATGGAGGATCTCCTGGCTTCCTGTAGAGCAGCAGTCCCCAACCTTTTTGGTACCAGGGAACAGTTTCATGGAAGACAGTTTTTCCATATGGGGGGATAGTTTCGGGATGAGTCAAGCACATCACATTCATTGTGCAGTCAAACCTCTTTGCTAATGATAACCTGTATGTAGAGCCGCTCCCCAGTGCTAGCATCACTACCTCAGCTCCACCTCAGATCATCAGACATCAGATTCTCATAAGGAGCCACAACCTAGATCCCTCGTGTGCAGTTTACAGTAGGGTTCGTGCTCCTATGAGAATCTAATGCTGCTGCTGATCTGACAGGAGGCGGAGCTTATGCAGTGGTGCAAGCGATGGGGAGCAGCTGTAAATACAAATGAAGCTTCCTTCACTTGCCCCCTGGTCACCTCCTGCTGTGCAGCCTGGTTCCTAACAGGCCGCGGACTGGTACCAGTCTGCAGCCCGGTATTCAACAAAATATTCAACAAAGCTGTTCCTGAAGTTATTCTATTAACTACAGCTGTCCACATATTAGTGACTAGTGTGTTCTTTCCCTTCTCAAAGTGAAGAACAGAGGATAGGTTCTGTACCTCCAGGTCTTCCAGCCCAGTGCTCTTTATTGAGCTCGAAATCAATAAATCTGATACTCAAACAAATGGTATTGAGCACTCTCGTGTGCCACATCCGTGGGCTGCAGGTGTAGTATAAAACATGGGTGCTGCTCTCAAGGATGAGAGACCCAGCAGGCTCTAGGACAGTTGGAGTTGTAATACATGTGGGTAATGTGTAATATACATTTCCTTAAGATAAGTTCAGTTTAACTCTAACTGTTCTATCTATTGACAAATAAGAGAAGTGCTCCCTTTGGAGGAAAAGTATTCTATTAGATAGGGTAGGAACCTGAGCCAAAATTGATTAAGATGGTGTTCCAGTTACCTATTGCTGCCTAGCAAATGACACCAAACCTTGGGGGCTTAAAGCAATCACCATTTAATTATATCTGTGATTTTTGTTCAAGCAGGGCTCAGCTAAGTGATTCTTCTATTCCATGCAGCATTGACTGTGGTCACTCAGTGGTGTTCAGCCAATGACTCATCTGATCTGGAGTTTCCAGTATTGCTTCATGCACCTGCCTGGCACCTTGACAAGGATGCCTGGAAGGCTGAGCTCCTCTTGGGCCCCTCTACCTCTCCATGTGGCCTCGGAGCCTCTCCATGTCATTCTCCATTATGGTAATCATATTTCTTACAGGGAAGCTCAGGGTTCCAAGAGACCAAGGCCAAAGCTGTTAGTTGTATTAAACACTAGGTCTACAAATGACATATCACTTCCATACTCCATTGGTCCAAGCAGCTACAGGCGGCTCATATTCAAGGGGAGGAAAATACACTCATCTGTCCATGGAAGAAGGATCAAAGAGTTTGGGGCCATTTTTAATCCACCACATATAGTGTATACCTCTGTGGTTTGCTGAGGTTTTTGAAACATTTTATTTTTTTCAAAGAAAAATACCCAAAACTTCATTTTCAGTGTCTTTGAGCATTTTAGTTTCCTTTTGCTGGAATTTGAAACACTTTATGGCTTGCCCCATTTTTACATTACTCTCTCTCTCTCTCTCTCTCTCTCTCTATATATATATATTTTTTTTTTCTACTAAGAAATTCCTCTGCTCACAAAGGCATTTTTTAGTTTTGTCTATCCTCATTCTGTCCTTTCAGTTGAAGAAATTATCCATTTGGTTCTATCTCCTTCATGCAAGGAATGCTAAAACTTGAAGATTATTTGTAAAAATGAATAAAATTTGGTCTCTGTCATGGGGGAACTGTTAGTTCCAGGAGGAGGACCATCGTGGATATGGATAACTGCAGAGTAAAAGCTTAATAATAAAATTGAGAAAGGCACACTTAGCACATGAGTGGATCTCTGAGTCAGCCCAAGAAATCCGGGAAGGTTTCAGAGAAGTGGCATCTGAGCTGTCTTGAAGGGGACGGCGGTGCTACAGATGGGGGGGTGGAGTGGGGCTGGCATGCAGGAGGTGGGGCAGCGAGAGGCGGGCACCGGAGCAGATGGCATGCTCCACAGACAATGCCTGGGTGCCTGGAACGTGGGGGCTGCGGTCGTTCGGGGGGCAGGGTGGGGTGGTTGTGGGAGGTGAGGCTGGACAGATGGGTTGGGGACATGTGGACTTTACTCTGAATGCAGATTTGCTCTGAATGTAATCGCCATAGAAGGATTTGTGGCAGGGAGTGCCATGATCAAATTTCTGATTTTTGAATGCTACTTCTAATAGCAGATTTTGGATGGTTTGGAGAAGTTACAGACAACAGGCTGAAAAACCAGTTGGAGGGCAGTAGTCCAGGAGAGCTGTAACTGAGGAATAGAATGGAAAAGAAAGGTTTTGAGAGGTGTGTTGGGGGAGGGGAGGTTGGTGAAATAACTTTTGCCGAACATGTGTTCAAACACTCTGCTTATATCCTTTGTCTAATTTAGTTCTCTCCAAAATCCATTTTTCAGATGAGGTCACTGAGGTTTTGAGACATTTAAAAACCTCACTGATGATGGCTAGCTAGAAGTGAATAGGGTTGAGATTCAAAGCCAAGTGTGTTTGGCTACAAAGTGTCTATGACTTCCCTTAAAACCTCATTGCCTCATCCATTGGAAATAACTTCAGATTTCTTACTTGTGAGACTGGGTGGATGGTTGTGCCAGTAACAAAAATAAAGAACTCAGAATTTTGTTTAAGACTTTTAAAAATGTTTTACTCCTGAGTTGTGTGTGTGTGTATCAGTCACATCCTTCCAGCTTGAATAGAGTTTTAGAAACATGTACAGTTTTAAACCAGTTTATCAATTATATCAACTGAAATGTTACAGGTAAGAAAATACAATAAAATACACAGTTGCGTCAATTTTCCTGTCCCCATTTTTGTGCATAAATTATTCTTGGCCTAATAACTGGTTTTATTGCACATTAGAATCTCCTAAACAAAGACCCTATTGTGCCACCAAGGAACAGATGAAGACATCAAGGGAGGGCTAGGAAGGAATGAAGAGGAAAAGTAAAAATGAGTCAGAGAGTAAGAAACAATGTAGCAGTTCATCTGAGAACTTCCTGTGAATAGAGCTGCATCCTTCACCCCTTCAAAATAAGTTACCTTTCTCATTTGAAGAGCAGAAAGGCAAAAGACAACAATCTGTGTCTCTTAACTGGGGTGTGGGTTGCTCTGGTTCTCGGCTTTTGGGTTCCCAGGTGAACAGCCTGATACACGCCAGTAGCCACAGGTGTTTATGTTCAGGACTCATGGCTACAGGCTAAATCTCATTTGAAAATGCAATCCTTGATGCAGATCACGAGATCTTGAAAATAATGGCATTTGGAAGATCAGTACCGCATCTACCTGCTTTCATTTTCACAGGTTTTCAGAGCCCTTGACAAGTCCTGGTGATGACTGCGAAGCACTGAGAGAAGAGGGAACTTGCTTCTCTTTTTCTGTGGCTGAGGAGCCATGTCTAGAACAGAGCCTGGCACATAGTAGATGCTCAGTAAATATTTACTGAGTGAATGATTGCTTAAAGTCCCTCTGCCAGGTTCTGTTAGGTGCTTGACATGTGATACCTCACTTAAGCTTCACAAAAACAACAAAACCTGGTCCTCTGTTAAGCAGATGAAGAAGTCAAGGTCTAGAGAAGTGAAGTAACTTACCAAAGGACATGCACCTTGTATGTAATAGAGCTGGGATTCAAACCTGGATTTGTATAATTCCAAACCTTTGCTCTTTTGAGTGTACTGCAAATATTTTGAGTATACTGTAAATATCCTTTATCAGAATATTGTTTGGGTATAAATCAACGCACTTCACACATGCAAAATAGAATTGACCCCAATTTTGAAAATGCGAGAACTCTAAGAACTCCCTGGACTGAGCACATGATCAACAGGTGTTCAGTAAATGTTGAATAAATGAATGATTCGTGTATATTTCTGTCTAATACTTTTTTGTGGAGAAAAAAATATGTGGAGGACTTGAAGGTTTGGCTTTAAATAAAAAAAAAGTTCTTTTCTTTTCTTTTTCTTTTTTTTAGAGATGGAGTCTCGCTCTGCCACCCAGGCTGGAGTGCAATGGCACGATCATAGCTTAGTGTAACCTCCAACTCCTGGGCTCGAGCAAACCTCCTGCTCAGCTTCTTGAGTAGCTAGGACTACATGTGGCACCACCATGCCTGGCTAATTTCTATTTTTTTACTTTTTGTAGAGATGGGGGTCTCACTGTGTTGCCCAGGCTGGTCTCAAATTCCTGGCCTCAAGCAGTCCTCCTGCCTTGGCTTCCCAAAGTGCTGGGATTATAGATGTGAGCTACTACACCCAGCCAAAAATGTTATTTTCAACACAAGTTTTTCAATACAGGCAGGTTGACAAAATGTCAAACCAATCAGTGATAACTGCTTAATGCTCTCTGTCCTATGCTAGTTTGGAAACGTTTGGTAGAAACACAGTATTAGGAATATTATGGTCACTTCTCCCGTCTTGTTCAAAGTGTTCACTTCCCTCTTCTCACCAGGAAGGAAAGTGAGCTAGGAGATGCAGTTGTGAAATTTCCAGTTTTGCAGGAATAGTCAGATAAGTGGCCAAACGTTAGCTACTTTCCCATCATTCTCTGCAGTTAACTCTTTTATAATGTTTATAGGTTAACCAATTTCGTTTTCTGGCCACCTTTCACCCCTTCCCTCCTCCCCTCATTACCTTCCTTCTTACAGTATCCTGTTTCAGAAAGAGTTTCCCCTTTTATGTTTTCTAATTCGGCAGCCTCTTCTTTTAATCCCATTTCAAACTCCATCTTTTGTGAAAAACAACCAGGTATCTCTCATCCTCCCCTTCTTCAATCGTACCTGCTGAACCACTAAGGAAATGCTGGCCATGGGACTGCCATGACGTGAACCAAGCCCAGTCTTGGTCATCTTCTTCATCTAAGCTGCTCATGCACGTTGGAGGGGTCTGAGCTAACATGGTGAAAGGAGTGAGAGATTGAGGAGAGTGAGTTATCAAGACCAAAAGAAAATTGTTTCCCAAGTGGAACCTGCCTTGAAATAGATTCATCTTTTGTGCTCTTGCCCTAAATTAAAATCTTACTTTATTTGTGTTTTGCATGGATGGGGAGGTGTGGGACATGCTATATTTGGTAGGTTTTTTGGCAGATAGGGTTTCCTGTTGCAACCGTGTTTTAAAATAATACTGCCTGTACAGATGTATTCTCCAGGGCTTGGAGTAGTTTTAGGTCATACGTTCTCGGTGGGCAAGGCCTATCACGTGGTTCCTTAACAGTTCCGTTTTGGATGACGTTAAGCAATGGTTCATTTGTCAGGTATCTCAGGAGTAAAATTCCCAAATAAACACAATCTACTCCAGTAAATGCTAAAACTCAAAAGCCACCTTGATAGAAATCATGTTAAAATATTTTAAACTTCCTTCTCTCTGCCAGGAGAGAATATTGCATAGACTTTAACTCTCTTTTGCTGTCTCAGTCATCATCGTGATGGTAAATATTGTACATTTATTGTGCAGTGGTATCATTAGGATTTGTTAATACGTGTGGAACTCGTCGTCCCTAAACATGAAATGTCCTCAGACAACTGTGTACTTTGTGTTCTGTTAAAGTGTCTGTCTTCTCTTTTCCACGTGGCTAGCACTTGTTCCTCTCCCACTGTGTCAGTCCCTAGGAGCCTCGTGCCACCTCACCTCTTCTCGTATTGTATGTTTAACATGCTACGACTGGGGAGCGAGATCGCACAGATTATCAAGGTGGATTTAAAGCAAGAACACATAGGCTCTGAATGCAGACCAGGTGACCCCTTCCACGAGTTACCTCTTTAAGCTCTAGTGCGTGGACCTTCTGATACGTATTTTGGCTTCTCAGCAGCGTGTCTGACTGAGGTTTCAGCCTGTGTTCTGGTTAGTTAAGGCTTCAAGATAAGTGAGCTGTCATTCTGTGACTCATCGAGTACTGTTTTAAGCAGCTACACAGCTTCAGAGAATAAAGGACGTCTAATCATCTCCAGTTTCCTGTCGCGGTTGACGTCATTGTCACCATCGTCATCTTCAACTCCATCACATTATTAAGTACCCCAGAGTACATAAATTGCAAGACAAAATACGTTACGTGTCTAGGAGTCTGCCTTCTTTAAATAGATAATACCAAAACGGGTCTAATTCAGACCGAGGTATTGACTACCCTGTAGATGGCATCCATTAGTAATCTGAAAAGTACAAACGCAGTATCCCAATTGCCGAGCGCCTACTGTGTGTAACAGGTACTGAGACTACACTGAGAAATATTACACAGCTCCTACCCTGAGGAGCGCAATGCAATGACAGAAGTGTGTGTGAGCGTGACGAGGGCCCAGAGGCACAGCAGCCTAGTCTGGAGGTGCAGAGCGCCCGAGCGGTGTCCTAGTTATTAGCTGGGCGGAGGGGAGGGTGGTGCTGAGCAAGAGGCAGGAAGCTTCCCGGTGCAGTGGGTCCCGTGTGAAGTCCCTACTGCAGGGCTTGAGTGGGTGACAGTGGCAAGGAACACGGGTTCCCGAGAGTCCCTGGAGCATTGAGGGGGCTGGTGGGTAGTGCAGAGGGGCACTGGGCGATGACGTTCCTTACGTCATTAGCTCCCTTCTGGCAGGGGCAGGGGTGAGGAGGGCAGTGAGGAGGACGGATTTGGGCTTGAACTAGGGCTGTGGTCTCATCTCCCGACTCTGGGAGCTGGATTTGAGAAATGTGTGTGAAGTAAACTTCAAAAAGCTTGCAGATGTAGCTTTTGCTGTAGAGAGGAGAGGGGGCAGTTATTGGAGGGTCACACTGGAGGGCAAGATGATGGATTCAGCTTTGGATATGCAGGTTTGGCCTGTCTGTGGAGAGGCCCGGGGAAGCCCTGGAGTCCAGACAAGGTCCGGTGTGATCTCAGAGAACCTGGGGGTGGTGAGCCCACTGCTTTGCTCTGTGAAAGTTGGGGAGAGCCGCTGGGATTGGTGGGAATAGAAAAGGTAGGAAGCAGTAAAAGTTCTTCCATTCTGTCAAAATTGAATCTGATAAAAGAGAGTGAAGAAAGGTGTGTTGCACTCCAAGGGCAGGTACTCTGTGCTTTTTTTTTGTTTTTTTGAGAAAGATGCAGCTCCTGCCTGAGGCCCCAGGGCCAAGTCAGCCCTGGGGCTATTGGTAGCAGCAGCCTGGGCTGTAGAAAGGCAGCTCTTCTGTAGACATGGGCTCAGACCCGCCCTGCTGATCAGCTTGGGTTTTGTTCTTGGCGCACAGTGGCAGGCTTCCAAACCTCCACTGGGCTGCCACGCACGGCGGGGAGGGTGGGAGAAGAGGAACTTGTTTCTCCATGCAGTGTCTTTTGGCTTTGAGACAAAAGAAAAAGAGCAGCTGATTGCACACTTCACGACAGAGAGCGCCAGCTATTGATCGGTAAGCTGAGAGACAGACAGACAGACTGACCGAGGAAAGACGGAGGGAGGAAGCGAGAAGATGTTCAAACGGTTTGTTCAGCTTGAAGCAGCAGTTTTGAAAACACAAAGAGCCGAAAGGAAGAGAAAGTTACTTTCCTGTGGGTCCTTAATTAGGAAGTTCACACTGTGGCCACTAGCTGTCTGAGGAACTCCTTTCCATCTTTTAAAGTGCTCTCTCGTCATCAGAGGTGGGTCAGGGTGATGACTCAAATGAGCGACAAAGGAGTAAATTGGTTCCAAGTTTAAGGTTTTCTTAATTAGAAGGCCGGAGAGAAAGATGCGTGAGGACAAATCTGAGTGCCATGGTCTCGGCTGCTTAGCTTTATTTGACTTGTGATTTTTCTTTGTTATGCACTGAACAGAGTCCCCTCTCTGCTATTCAGTGGGGAGCATCCAGCCTGAGGATAGCAATTAGCTCTAGCTAGGCCAGCTCCTCGAGCGCAGCCCAAGATGACGTGCACAAGCACTCTGGCACCTCACTAGCTCTTTCAGACTTTTTCTGTGCACAGTGGGAAGACAGGTCCATCCTCTGCGAGCCTCTCGCCCCGTCCCCCTCCCCACTTCCTCCTTCCTTGGATGAAATCCTGGTGTAAATGGACCTTGCCTGCAAATAGAACTGACGGCACCTGTTACATCATCAGGCCTGGCCAAGCTCATTGGCAGAGAAGTTAAGAGTTTTATTATAGGCCCAGAGACCACTGGCCTGTGTAGATCCAGCTAGAACAGATCTCTTCCAGCTCTGCTTCAGCTGCCCGCCCCCCTCCTGTGGTTGCCCTGGCCTGAAAGGATGAAATGTCAGAGGGGGTCTGCTGCTCACTGCAGGGGGAGCAGGACAACCTGACTGCTGTTCAGCTGGGAAGACCAAGATGCTGACTCCCCAGAGCTTGCTCACCACCCCACCGGCCGGCCCCCTCCTCCATGCTGGTGCCCGCTGCCTTCCAGGTACTCTCACCTGCGCTGCGTCCCGCAGGAGCTCGGTTATAAAAGATCCCGTCTGTTCCTGAATCTCTTTTCCTTTTTCCTTTCTTCCCATGGTCAGGGTTTAAAACATGTGCTTATATCCCTAAAGGAGACCAAGTGCATTCCAAAGAAAGTCTCAGACTAGGTGAATACATTTCAACTAAGATACTGCCTCTGCAAACAGGGGAGATTTCAACCTTCTGGGATAAAAGCCCCAATACAGTACACAGTGGTGATACAGATTTGATCCAGGAAAGCAGAACAAACAAAATATTTGAAAAAAAATGAGGCTTTACTTTTATGATTAGGATCCACTGAGCAACCGGCAAGGCTATCTTTGCAGAAGTTAAAAATTTGGACGTGTGGTCTGGGAAGATTTTTTTCCTGATTTAATTATAAACATTCATATCTGGTTGTGCCTTTAAGGATTTTTATTTAAAATAAAATTTTGTAACTAAGTACACAATTTACCACCAGCCTATAATATCACAATAGGACACAAATATAATTTTTAGATATTTCAGTTCAGGACTGCCTAAGAAAATTCACCTGTTCCCCGCCCTTTGGGGCCAAGTTACAGATGGATGAACATCCTGCTTGGAAATCTGCTTGTGTGAAAGAGCCGTGAGACCTGAATTAAGGTTTTCTTGTCTTCACATTTGTAGACTATGCCTGTCTGGATTTCAAAATAATATATTGGAATAATCCCTGCTACTACTTCTCCGCCCCCCATCTGCTGTCTTGCTAAGTGGCTAAAATTTCTGTTGCTTTAACATCACCATCATTATTATTGACTTGGTGCTTTGGGGTCAGATTTTCCTCTTTTTGGTTGCTTCAGTGTAGAGCCAGGCACAGCACAAACCAGAGTGTGGTCAGGGAGCCCTGGGTCCCTGCTGGAGCGATTTTGTGGCCTCTGCAATGGGAGGTAACACCGCAGCCCCGCAGAGCCGCAGGGAGCGAGGTGCGGGCTCCACCGGCCTCAGGAAGCCAGTGGGCGCTGGGCTCTGGGCCCTGTGTTTTCTGTTCCGCAATCGGCTGGGCCTGGCCTCTGACTGCACACATTGAAACGCAAATGACAGCAGTAATTGGCTGAGAGATAAACCACGACGATTGAGGGAGCAGTGCAGCGGGGAGTTAAGTGGCTAAGTGACAATTACTGCTCGGCAGCCTCTGGGATCACGAGCTGGCGGGCCGTTTGTTCTCGGTTTTAAAGGAGCAATAGCACATTAATTGGAGGAGGGCTTCTCGGTTAACATGCCTCACCCGGCTTCTCATCGGATTCTGCTTTGAGGAGGGGTAGGTGGCCTGGAGGAGGATTGCTTTCTTCACTGTCTTCCCTCCACGCCACGCCCCCCGTTGGATTCAGATTTTGGAAATCCACACCCTTGATTCTGATGGTTGGTTTACTTTGAAGATTTTGTAAAAGTTCCCTTCCAGGAGGAAGGGACCCCTTAACTCTCAGCCTCGAGGTTTTGGTGTCTGCATCAGGGGAGAGGGAGCTCTTAAACTCGGTCTGAGTTGCCATCTTTCCCTCCAGGCAATCCGTTAACCCTTGGGCTGTTTAAAAGTTTTTATTCCAAAAATGACCCCTGAGCTAGAAAGAGCAATGAACAACAGAGATAACTAACTCACTACTCTTTTTAGAGCTTACAATCTGGTTTAAAGGGACAGATAGGAAATAAATAAAAAGTATGGTCTACTGTTTAACTTGCTCTGAGTGGAGATCATTAGTAATTAGAATCTTGGGGTGGTTGGAGGGGGAAGGCTGCAATCCAGTGTAGGCTGGGCCAGGCCTGCCCTGCTTTCTTTGAAAGGCCATTGGAACCCTGTTCTGGCCATAAACAACCATTAAAATGATTAGTTTGGGCTTGAGATAAGCAGACTAAACAAACCCATGAACTAGTTGGGAGCCCTTTCTCTCCTGTAATCTGCCTTTCTACTACAGACTAAGTTCTCAAGGTTTAAATACCTTAGGAGGACTGTCTAATGGGCTCATTGTTTTTGTTTGTGTAGCTTCCTTCACTAGGCAGCTTAGTCCTTTTTTACTAACCATGTCCTCCCGTTTAAAGGGTTCTAAACAGCTTCTTTTGCCTTGTGCAGGGAATTAGTCATTTCAGGAACAGGAACTTGTCTGCTTTGGGACATGATTCTACTCAAAGGCCCAAACCTACCTAAAATAGCAAAAATGATTAAAGGAAAAGGTAGACCCTAACTGGTGGCAGGTGGGAGAAGCGTAGCCCTTCCCTTGCCTTGTGTTGGGAAGACCTTGGGAAAAATAGCTGGACTCTCAGCTAAAGCCAGCTTTGCTGTGAGCAAGGAGGATGGAATAGGGAAACATGGTTTTGCCTGATTGTGAAAAGTTGTCTAGGGTGTTATGCTACGCAGACTTCTTCATGAAATCACCAGGCCAAGATGGAAATTACTGGCTTGTGTTAATTAGAGAAGGCCTTCTAAAAAAAAAAGAAGAAGAAGAAGAAAAAGGCTTCTGTCTAATTTCTGAAGAAAGCCTAGATAAGCATTTGTGGAATCACATAGTAATAGCCACAGAATCTTCAGGAAGATGAATAAATTGTTCCTTTAAATAAAGATTTTCTACACAGTGTCTTAGCTTTGTGGTTAAGAGCCAGGTTTGAATTCTGACTCTGCTACCTACTAGCCAGCTGACCTTGAGGAAATTGAGTTTCTGGACTGTCAAATGGGATAACAATATAACTTGTTTCAGAATTATTCTGTGAACTAAATGTGCTACCGTATCACTTAGTTAAGGCTGTAAGTAAGCACTTAGAACAGTGCTTGAAACATAAGTGCTAATTAAATGTTAGCTGTTGTTATTGCTGTGTTGTTATTATTCGTGTTAGGTCCCTCATGCCTTTAGTATGAATCACAAATATAATAACATTCTTACATTCTGTGAAGACCTTGCAGGGCCTGGGCAGCCCAAGAATCCTTCCTACTTGGGTTCATTTCACTTTTTCATTGTTAGATGTACCACACTGAAAAATAGAACTATACAGAGAGGATTCTGTAGAATGTCTATCTAAAGATTAAAAAACAACAAAAACACCACAAAAACAAACAGCAAATTATTTGGATGCTAACTTTGTTCATTGGTCTTGGGAAACAAAACAGTGATAGCAAATGCAGAAGATCAGAAGTAACTTCTTAGGGAAACTGTCCAGCTATTATGTTATCAAATTGCATTGGTGTTGGAGAAGTCAGTTTTTTAATGCCTTGAATAATTTAAGTCACATACAATCAAATTCACTGTTTTTGGTGTCTTGTGAATTTTGGCAAATGCTTGGAGTCACGTAACCACCGCCACAATCAAGAGATAGAATAGCTCTATAACCCCATCCTCAGAGAACATTTCCTCATGCTGCCCCTTGGTAGTCAATGCCTCCAGCTTAAATCACCAGCAACCAAGGATCTGCTCTTCATTCCCGTAGTTTTGTTTTTTCCAGAGTGTCATGTGAATATAATCGTAGGATAGGTAGCCTTTTGAGTCTGGCTTCTTAACTTAGTATAATGCATTTGAGATTCATTCACGCTGGTACATGTATCAGTAAAAAGCTTATTTTTAACACTCATAAATCATTGAATTCTAGCACTGGATGGAATCTTAAAGATCAGGGCCAAACATTCTCATTTCCCAGGTGAAGAAACAGAGACCTCCTAGGATGAAGTGACTTGCCCAAGGTCATGAAGCTAATTAAAGAAAGAATACGAACTTGGAATTCCAACTATTAGTCCAGGCAGCATCTGTTAAATCGTGCTGGGATTAAGCAGAAGGTCTAGCTGATTGTCAAGGGGTTGGGGTCAGGGAGTTCCATTCTCCTTTTTATTATCGGTCAAAATCTGATCAAGCAAACTGAGCCTTACTTATGATTACAAGTTTTGGAAGGATTAGATTTGTAGAATGTGCAATTTCTTTAGAAGGTATATGGATTAGTCTCTTGGTAACACATTTGTTCCTGAGGCACATCCGTATCTTTGCTGGTATTGATCTTAGGTATGATTTGATAATAGAGCTTAACCTGAAGGCCTATCATTTATTTTGATTTATAATAATTTCTTTTTGATAACTAATTTATGGAAGTATTCTGAGTAATACTGTCTTCCTTTTAGTTGATGTTTTAATTACCGATATATTTCTTGGTGGCTTATTATAGAGCACAAAACTAGTGGATCCAGATTAGAATAAAGAACTATTGTTTCCTTGGTTCATTTGTTAAATAATGATTTACGCAAATTCTATACTGAAAGCACTGGACTATGGGAGATATAATTAAAACATTGTTTTTAATATGTTTATGTTTGATGACGAGATACTATGAAATGGGTACACAAAAAACTCTAATTTAAATCAGTTCTTTTGAGGCCAGGTATGGTGGTTTGTGCCTATAATCCCAGCACTTTGGGAGGCAGAGATGGGAGGATTACTTGAGGTTAGGAGTTGGAGACCAGCCTGGGAAACATTGCAATACTCTTGTCTCTGCAAAAAATAAAAATAAAAAATATTAGCTGATAGGAACATTAGCCGGGCACACTGATGCACCTATAGTCCTAGCCTCTCTGGAGACTGAGGCAGGAGGATCGCTTGAGCCCAGGAGTTTGAGGTTTCAGTGAGCGATGATGATGCCACTGCACTCTAATGTGAGGGTGGGGGTGGGGTGGACAGAGCAAGGACTCTGTCTCAAGGAAAAAAAGAAGAAAAAATTAGCTGGGCATTGGGCATGGTGGTGCGTGTCTGTAGTCCCAGCTACTTAGGAGGCTGAGGCAGGAGGATCGCTTGAGCCTAGTAGTTCGAGGGTGCAGTGAGCTATAGTTGTGCCACTGCACTGCAGCTTGGGTGACAGAGTGAGATCTTGTCTCAAAAAAAAAAAAAAATTAGTTCTTTTGGGTACACTTAGAATCTTGCAAAACACTATCAAAATATGATGATGATAAGGAAAACTGCCTTTCCTCAAGAAGCTTATAAATAACGAAAGAGAGGCACAAATAAAGTGCTATCGGAAATGCAGTTTCTTGGTAGGAAGCAGTTTGGATGTGGTTTGTCGGTGCATAAGCACCTCAGAATTTTGTACACAGGAGGGAGAAGGTCAGAGCTGTGCTATAGGAGGTTTATCTGGTAGCACCATGTAGGGTAAGGGGGAGGGGCAAAGACTGGAAGCTGGAAAATGAATTTGCTTGGAAATGCATTAGTTTGGGCAGAAGTGAGGAAGGCCCAAACCATGGGCAATGGGAATGCAAAGGACGAGGGATTCTGGATGTAGGAAGAACTGCTGGATGCAAGAGGGAGGAACATTCAAAGAAGATTGTGAAATTGTGGGAGGGTAGCCCTGCCCTGACGGAGAAATTGGAGTTTGCCTGGGACCAGGGTTTGGGAGCGTGATGGTTGGTGGAGCATGTGGCAGGGAGAAGGGAAGGGGTCCTCTGTCTTTGCCCAGGTCGGTTTGTTTCCATGTGCTTTATGTGTGCACCTGTTAAGCAGTGAGTATTTATGCTTGATTGTTCCTCATTTCCAGAAGGCTAATTATAATCCCATTTTCCTTGAGTAGAGAATTCTGGTTTTCATCCTAAAGAGTTGGGTATATAGTTAGTGATGATTAAATAATTATTTTTGGCCTTTTCCTCTATCTATGGCATGATTTAGTGCTTAAAAAGAGGCAGTGAGTAGTGAAGAAGACAGTTCACACAGGATGAACTACAGACCATAAATTAGCACCCTGAAAAGTGCACACTCTAGTTAGGAGTTGAAGGAACATATATTAAGACAACTTTAAAGTGAAGTTATGTGCCTAAGAGACTAGGAAAAAAGTCAACCCAGCGTTGATCAAAATGTGGCAGAACATCTTCACTTAACACTTTGCTGAGGTTCCTGTAAATGGGTACAATATATCCAGAGAAGAATCTTGCAATAATTACAAAGCTAAAACATTACTTTTCATAGCCTAAATACCATAGGAAGTTCCAAGTCATTGTACAGAATGAAGTTTCTCTTGGTAGCATTATTTACAACAATGCAATAAAAACAATACAAATTACCAAATAACAGAATGTCAAGGCAAATATTGCTTAATAAGATATATTATTTGGCTTAGAATGGGATTCTAAGACAGTCAATAGGAGGGTGTACAAGACAGCATGGACCCTTGGTTACAGTTAGAGAATAAGACTACTAAAAGAGCTTAGAGTCACACAAAAAGATGGAAGTTTTCAATACTGGGCAGAGATGGGTACAAGAATTTGTTTTGTGTTTTCATTCTTTTTCCTAAGTGAGGCAGTAGGGCATAGTCAGAAAGAAGAACCTTTCTAGTGAAATAGTTTAATGTTCATTAGTCCCCTCCCTGCTAGAGGGGACTCTCTTCCCTGCCCCCTGTTTAAGGGGTTTAGGTTCCATGTATGTTTACTGTATATTCATGAGAGAGAGCAGTAGGATGAATTTGCCATATCAGTGAGAGTGAACACCGGTACTTTAGTTCTCATTCTGCCATACCTATAAAATCTTGAGCCAATCATAAAATATTTGATATTTTAAATGCCTTTTTTTCCATAAAGAATAGTTGAAATTTCCTAGTCCTCTCTGTTCTTAGATTGATGCTGTAGAAATCATTGAAATAAAACATGCGGAAGCACTGAAACCATTTTGACAAGTAGGCAGTGGATTGTTTAGGTATTGTGGAACAATAGAAAATGAAAGACATGGATACTGGAGATGAACTGTTGACGGCTGGAGTCCAAGCATGTGAGCTTATCAAAGTGGAATTCAAGGAAGAGAAGTTGCAGGGGACACCGAGGGGACAGGGTCTTACTTGGTCACATTGTGAGGCAGAGCCCGCGTGGGGATGGTGGAGGGTCAGATCAGCTATTTCCAGCTTGGAACAGCTCTGGACACATCATTGAAGCTTTTAGCGTGTGTACAGAGAGACACTCTTAAACTGGAAAACAAACATGCATAGAGGGCCTTTAAGAGCCGTTTCTTAGATTAGAAAGGACTTGTGTTGAATCCAAGAGAAGAAAACATCAGGGTGAAATGGAAAGTTTACATGAGTTTTAGTTAGAGCCAGAATTTTCTTCAGTAAAGTAAATTTAGACCAGTGGTAGTTAAAGGAGAAAGCATACATTTGCCACTGGCGGAAATGGTAGAGACTGAGGAGCAATCTGTAGGACAAATGGTCACAAGATATAAAATAATTAAAAATGGTGGTTTTCAGTACAGCTGGAGCTATAGTCTCTGAGAAATTGTGACTCTAATGAAGGCAGCAGCTACCCTGAATGGGCAGAATTTCGAGTGTTTCTAAATGGCATGGGTGCCTTATTCTTTATTTTGAAACTGTATTGTAAGTTACAGTTGCAAGGTGCCTGTGGGTTAAGCGTGATTTTGTGTGAGAGACAAGAAAAGAAATCAGAAGAATTTCCACAATTCTCCGTTTCACTCCATGTGTTCACCTGTTTTGGCTGAGCACCTCTGGAAACCTGACCGTTCTAGGTAGCTTGTATAAGGGCCCAGAGAGTGGAGTTAGTAAGAGGTGAGGGGAGCCAGTATAGGGACCTTTCTTCTGTTTCCCTTTTCCTGAGACAAATGGGGCAAAGTAGAGACCCCTTTTAGCTTCTGGGCGTGCACAGTGTGGCTCAGGTGACCAGGGGCAGGGGATGAAGTAATTGCCACTTCAAGTTTTATAAGGGTGCCCTGGGGCCTGGGCTCTGTCCCTTGTGAAACAGATCCAAGCAAGGGTGTCCTTTGAAGTTACTGGCTGCTGCACTTGGACCAGCCCTGTGACTGCAAAGCAGGATGAGTAACTGGTCTCAAATGTTTAACTACCCATTACCTGTTTGTTAAGAGCTTGGGAAGAAATAAGCAAAGAAAACATAAAAACAGGTTAGACAACAGCCAGTTAGACCTTTTTGTTTCTCCATGCTGTGGCTGGTCTGTAAACAAATCCTTGATTTTGTGAACTCTGTTCACAGGCTGCTAACATAGCTTCATTGTGGTCTGGGGGCACATACTGACATACAGAAAGCATCAGAGGGGACATTAAAAGGGAGGATTTCCAAATTATTACCAAACAACAGCAACAGTGCACCAACAACGACAATAACCCAATGTAAACCATATAGCTGTCCTTTTTTTTTTTTCATGTTTTCTAAGGTGACTATTGGACTAGGGTGGTTAATTCTAGAAAAAAACCTGTAGCATTTTTAATATTAGACCATTGTATTTTTCCCATTTTATAACAAAACCTTGAACACAATGTGTTCTAGTAATTTTTTAGTTCTCAAAGTAGGTTAAAGGATTCTCTTTCTTTGGAAAAGTAAGTTTTGTTTATGCAGTCCAAAAATAGTTGCTGAAATTTCTTCTTCTTTTCCTTTTTTTGTTTATGAGTCTTTTTCATTTTGGAGGTCAGGAAATAAATGCTGGCTTTAAGGTCATGCTTCATAGTAACAAGGTGAAAAGTGCAATATTAGGAATAAAATGGTGGGAAAGGAGGTAATGGGGGAAATCTGAGACATACGTACTCAGAGGAAGTTGAAGAATTTAGGAAGAAATAAACTTGAAAATGGCTGATCTACTAGTGAAAATGAAAAATGACATAAACAACATTGCAGTCTGCTCTTTAGAATGGTGGAGTGCCAGCATTACCTACTTTCATTACCTGTATGTACATGCCTGTTACATGCATGTACATTGCTCACATGGCAGCAAACCATCAAAAATAGTTGAGGAAAGTTTTGTAAACAAATAAAACATTTAGATGATTGTAACAAGACAAATAAGCATGGCTGTGAAGTTGTATATGCCACCAAGAGGTAAATCTCTGAGCAGCCATTGACCCTTTGCTTGTCCGGTAATTTAAATTTTCAGCAAGAATTTGATAAAGTTTCTCTCAAGTGCACATTATTGGATAATAGTAATCATTCATTCACGCATTCACTCAATAAATATTATTGAGTGCTGAATGACAGTGACATTATCGATTTCAAACTTTTAGAAATGACTAGAATGAGGGAGGTGGGTTTGGCCATTTTCTGCTGGCTGGAGGGTTAACAGTGAGTTGCACCTGGTACCCATCCTAGAGCTGAGTTCCACTATCAGCAGGTTTTTTTTGTCTTTTAATCTAAGGTGTTTCTTTTGCCACTGAGCTCCTTTGAAGCCTGCAGGAGTCAGTGTTTTGGGGGGAGAACTCAGGCCTGGAGGGGGAGTAGGGTGGGCCAAATGCCTGTGAACAGCCTGGGAGAGGTAGGGAATGGCAAGTGGATTCTAAAACAAAACAAAAACCCCAGACCCTGCCGTTGGCAAAACATCATTTGGCCTACTTAAAACAGGGAAGACTTAGGGGGACCTTCTGGTAAAACTGAGAGAGGTCTAACTAAACAATAACTGGATTTGCCAGAGAGGTGGACGGCAGGCTGGTGGTGTGAGTTTTACAGGCAGACCTGCCTGTTAGGAAAAGCACACGGTTCAGGAAAGGCTCAAGTGTCAGGTCTGAGAAGCCCAAATGGCATTCATGTGCAAACAAGGAGCATACCCATCTGTATTCCTCCCTGCTTTTCTGACTACTTAAGATTCCATATTAGATGCTTCTAACTTCCCTAAATCTGGCCCAGGGCAAGACGGGTGCTGGTGCACTGGAATGGCGTGTATGGGAGTGCTCATATATTCAGAAACCAGTTGCTGAGCAGCAACCATGCATTCATTATATGCATAAAAGTAGTGGGGATTTTTTCTTCCTGTACCTAAGAAAAATGCACAGTATGGGGAAAGATAGGGGAAATGCTTTATCTATGCTGAAAAGGTGAGGCTTCTTTCTTTTTGAATGTGAGCTGTGATGCAGTGGAAAGAGACAAGATGTGAATTTTATTTTCATTTCTCTATTTACTAGCTAGGCTCTGAGCCTTAGATTCTTTTCCATAAAGTAAGGATAATAATTTCTACCCTTCTCCCTCTTAGATTTGTTGTGGACCCAAAATCATTCACAGAAAGAAGGCAGAGTAAACTGTTAAGCAGTATATATACATGTTTGTATGATCAGATGTTCATTTTTAAAAATAATATTAATAACATCCCCCAAGCAGTTAGAGTCACTGGCTGGCCTCACCTGTTTTCAGAGATCGCCTCCTCCATGGAGCCTTAGGAGTCCAGTTCACTTGTAAACGGAACCTTTTCTGGTTCTGTTTGACTTTAGGGTTCTGTTTGACTTTATGAGCTCAGTCCCAGTGAGACCCAGGAGTTTAACACTGGTCTCCAACTTTAGGGTGCGCTTGTAAGCTGTTTTGACAAGTGCCAAATTTAGTTTCTGTTTTAAAGATCCCAGAGTGATTTATGTTCTCTTTTGGGGAAAGCCTGATGGGCGCCTTGGTACCTTGGGGATGAACGGGAGTTTGCACCTGCCCTGTTTGAACCTTCACTTCCTGACATCGATGGAGATGGACTTGGCCTAGGAGGCTGAGGGCTGTGTGCTGTGACTGTGGCCATGGTAACGGCACTACTATGGGCAGAGCTGCATGTTAGGCCCAAGAGGCTTGCCAGCTAGGGAGGAAGGACACTGGGATGAAACGTAAGTGAGCAGCAGCGTCAGATGCCATTGTGGCAGCCCAGTACTGCGGGTCCACTTCCCTCTCCGAGGGCGTCGCCTGCTTTGCTGGTTTGTATGCTGTTGTCTCTGTGTGGCTCGTTTTACATCAGTCCAGGCCTGAAAAATGAAAAGAAAAAAAAAGGGCAGAATCTCACTTTGAGAACATATGGAGATGACCAAATTCGTCCCACGTGAGCCCCCAGGCAGAATAAACCTGCACTGCTAGCCACGAACAGCAGCGTGCAATAAAACATTCCTCCCTTGAACCCCTCGGACTGTGAAGCCAGCACAGGGGGAGAACTCAGCAGGAATCCTTTCTTTTCAGCTGCTTCCTACCCCGTTGCTTACATTCACTCAACAGATCTTATTGGACTGCTACTGTGTGTGAGAGGCAGAAAGAGAGCGAGCGTGTTTTATGGAGGAGGCTGATTAGCTTTGGCCCTGTTTTTGTTGTCATCCGTGGTGCTACGGATCCTATTTTATGTTTACTGCCCCCTGACATTTCGTAAAAGGAGTCTTCAAAGCAGAAGGTCCCACTCTGAAGACGGATTTCTGGGCAGTAAAGTTGACAAGGTTTAACATCGGGAAAGTAAACCTAATAGAAAAAGAAAGAAGTATAAACAAGTCCAGCGCCATTCCACAGAGGCCTTTGATGGGAAAAGGCCTTGTTGATGGAGGTCTAGGGGCGGCCTAGCCTGTCCCCAGGCCCCAGTGTTGGGGGCGTGAGGTCTGTTTCTGACCCTCCCCATTAGATGACCCCAGCATTTGTAGCAGCGGCTACATATTAAGGCCACTAGATAAAATCTAAAAATCATGCCAATAAGATTTCAGTGTTTACTCAGAGAATTTCTCGAACTGAGTCACGGTTGCCCTGTTTCCACCTGCCCATCTATTTGTCCCACAGCTCACCGGACACCAGCGCTGCCTTTCTGCAGCCCACCCATGCCTCAGCCACCCCGCGCCTGCACATTTAGTGAAGTTTGCATTTACATATTGAACTTGAAACCCACTTGCTTAATACCACCAAGGCATTAAGGTATTAGCTACCACCAAGGTGGCAGCTAAAAAGCTTTATGTCAGTAAACACGCCATGTTGGTAAACAATGAGGCTGCTGTCTCACGATCCTTGGGCATAGACAGTTTTTCTGCTCAGCGATAAGACAGTCAAAGATTTTGCTGGTGGGACTTCGGGAGTGGGTTGTCGATGTGTGTTTACATTCGTGTTCATGTACCAACATGTATGTATATTTTGGTTTTCTTGATGTGTTTGAGCTCCTGAGAAAGACATAGTATTGTCTTTTTTATACCTACACCTCTTCATAAGCAGAATTCCAGGGGAAAAAAATCCAGGCAGAGGAAGCCTAAAATATTTTTAGAAGATAAAAAGTGGTATTACTGTAACCACAGATATTCAAACAAAAAATAAAGCACAAGTGAGAGAATGTGGTGTGGTCTGTATATTGTAACGTATTCCTTTATAGTAAGGCATGGGGGGAGGATGGGAAGAACCCATTTAACCGCTCATATATTTTATGTTTAATGATATGTAAATATTTGGCTATACTTAATAATTAAAACTATTAATACCCTTTTTTCCTCTATAGAAGACTGCTCAGTTCAGAATTTCTTTTTATATAAACAAACAAAAAGATCATATGGGTTTTGCCTTATGCGGAATAGCTCAACAGTATAAAGCCAGGTGTTGGTTTTAGTGGAATCAGTGTTTTAAGCTAAAATAGCCATCACTGCCAGCTTCTTTCATCAGTTTCTGTACTTACCAGGGAAGCTTCTGCATTGGAAAAACATAAATCAAAGTAAAAGCTGATCCACGGAAAGTTTTCATGTATTTTCTCAACTCCGCGTTGAGGGCTTACTGACTGCCGTTTTAGCGTGTGGGCTTTTTAGCAGTGCTCTGCGAACTGCCTGTGGTGAAAGACCAGTTCCTGCTCCATTTCCAATCCCTTGTGGACTGTTAGATTTAGCAAATACGATAAAAAAGTGTTACTAGAAAAATGATCACATGCTTGGATGTTCCTTTAATTACAAATTAATGCGGGGTTTGCACCAGGCACTCTCAAATTTTGTAGCCATCCTGTGGGCACGGAACAGTCCCAGTTTAGGGTGAGCACGGGGTCTAGGACCACCCTCTGAGTGACACTGTCTTTGGGCACATTCCGACCCATGAGTAGAGCTTCCGTCTGTGATGGTTACATGGGGGGAAAGGGCCTAAATAAGAGATATTTCCGCTGTTTGTCATTTCTGGAAGCATTTCTGTGCTACCTTGTTCTAGCTCCTTCAGGAGTCCGTGCCTCCCAGTCTTTCTATTGTGTGCCTTTGGGTTAATTGCACACGTCTTAGCTTCGCATTTCCTGTAAATTAACCTTTACTTCAAAAATGTAAGTGATTACATGCACTTCTTTTTCCCAAAATTAACTACCATACACTCTGGTATTCTTTGATCAAGGGAGTATGGTATTCAGTATTTTTTTTAAAATACATTTGAAATAAATCCAAACACCTGCTTTGCATTTTGTAAACACGTATTTCAGAGTGAATTACACCTTCCAGGATTCCACACACTTTACAGGTCAGTCTGAGATACTTACATAACAATTAAGAAAATGAATATACTGCTAACTTCCTGTCCTTGGCTTTGAATGCCCATAAACAGGGCAGTTAGTAAGAAGGTGGTCCTGGAATTAACAATGCAGAATTCAGTTTTTGGGCTTGTGTCATTTGGGAAATAGTAACTACTTTCTCATATATGGTTAAACCTTGACTAAAGATTTTTTAGGATTCAGAGGAAACTTTCTTTTGGGGATGGGAGTTAGTTACTCTTTAGTTTCTCAATGAAAGGAGTAAATATATAAATATACGGAACTACCATTTGCTTCTTACATTTCCTCCTTTCAGAAAGGCATATTCATATATAAATCTAATTTCCCCAAATTTCCCCACTTTTTTTTTTTTTTTTTTTTTTGAAAGACAGTTCACCATTGTGGCTCTGGGGGTTTACCTTCCTTTTTGGGGACTAAGGCAGAGGTTTTCTTGACAATAGAGGGCCTGTAAAAAGGAAGGGATTGAGCTCTCGATTCCTGGTTTTGTCTACTTTCTTAGTGACCCTGGCATGGGATTCAGAAGGTGGGCTGCCCACATCTGGATAAACAGAGCCCTCCTGGGTTTTCCATACACCCTTGTGGACACAGCTTATAGCTTAGCACCCACCAGGCCTTTCTCTTTCTCTCTCCTGCCTGTTTTTCCCCCTGTGACAATGGTTTCTAGAGTGTAAAGGGTGGAAATCACCCCTCTGTCTCCTTTCCTTTCCATACCTCAAGATGGGCCCTGGGGAGTTTGTGTTAAGTTGACAGGGACCCTTCCCTTAGAGCTTGGCACGAAGTTCCTTTTATCCTGGAGCTGGCGACAAAGCTTAATGTCTTTGTAGCTTTCTTTTCATTTTTATTCCTCCCTTGTCAATTCTTGCTCTAGTCCTTCTTTTCCTTAAATTTTTTTACTTTTCTTCTAAAGGCACAAATTGCTCATCGAGCCCAGGCAGGTTTCAGGACCGGGGAGTCGGGTCTCCTGCTTGGGCTCCCTTCTCGACCCCCGCCCTCCCAGTCCTGTGAGTGGGGAGGCCTCTGAGAGCCAGAAGGCCCAGAGTGGCCTTCTCTGATTACCGTGGCGTAGCTCACGTCACATTAACAGCCCTGAGCTCTTGTAGCTTTCCTCAGAGCTCTGTGTGGGAGGCATAAAAGTGTAATAAAAATGGTAATGATTAAAAGAGTTTTATTTTTCTCTAGGGTTCTTCCATTTCTAAACTAAAGTATGGGTTGTAAGGCTCATGTTCAGTAGCTTGATAAAGTTGGAAGTGATTGGTGTGGGAGGGGGTGATATTTTTCTTAAAACCGAAACATCTGATTCCTTTCCTTGCTGCTATGATGCCTTCTTGTCCTTGGCATAGATCCTTTATCCCTGTTGTCGTCAGGCCCTCTTAGAAAGGACAGGAGGGAAGAAGGAAGGGAGGAACCTAACTTCTAGGAAAGACTGTGGCAACGGATTCATTTCCAGAAATGTTTGGGAACAGAGAAGCTCTACTTTATTTTTAACTCTGCTCGGAAGCAGATAGTGGTTACCTTGATAAATAATACTAACATATGGGCCTACTTCTGTGTCGTCTGTGCCAAGATTTGTTTTAGATTATTCCTATTAAACACTCCAGCAACTGTAAAATAGTTGCTATCATTAGCCCCCCTTCGAGGATAAGCAGAATGAAGCTTAGAGCAGTTTGATGACTTGCCCAATGTCACAGAACTTTAGGAGAGTTGAAATTCGAATTCGAATCTGTTCGACTCCAAAACTCAGTATGGTATTGAGCAGGGGGCAATATCATGGATGAAAGCATTGGCCTTCCCACTGAAGTGATGCTTCAGGGCTGCCTCTGCTATGGGGCTGCAAGATTTTGTTGGGTGTGGAGGGAACAGCCCTCTGCTTCCCTGTGGCAGTACTGATGGGGAAGTTTTGTGTGAATTAGGAACATGGGTATTATAAATTACATTGATAAGCTGCCAGCTTTAGACATGGAGAGATCAAGAGAAGATTCTTTAGGGTGTTTTGAGTTAAAAGAACTTGAAGAAGATGTATAGGATCTCCTTCCCTGAGTCTGCACACGAGCTGTCCTGGAGCCATGCACCAGTCAGGAAACAGCAACTGGTGGCTGCCCATTTCCAGGAAGAACAAACCCTGAAATGAATGGTTAGAAGAGACAGATAAGGTGCAGACAGGTTTCAGGGAAAGATGGTGCCCATGTGGAGGCCACAGGTAAAAGAGGCCAAATGCTAGCTCAGAGTACATGACAAAGAAAATAAACTTTTTAGAAGCCTCAACAAAGTCTAACAAACCAAATGGCACCAAGCAAAGGAGGGCATAGGTGAAGGCGGGACTTCCAGGGGCCCAGAGTCTCAGACCTTGGAGGGAGACAGCAGAGAAAAATGCAAGGTCAGTACAGGATGGCTGGAGAGTTTTCTCAGCCCAACCATAAAAATCTCATCTGTCTCACTTTGTACGCACACCTCATTCTAAGATCTCCACCAGCCAAGAAGTTTGGTTGAGCTTTATTTCTATTATTTGCTTTACAAAAGCAATATATTTTTGTTTTGAAGATATAAAATTAAAATGTTAACTTTTTTTTTTTTTTTAAATATTGAAGAAAAGATCTAAGGCAGAATCCTCAGCCACCATAATATCTTCTGTGATCTTCGCAGACCTTGGGTTGGGGGATAGAGATGAAATATTCCTGAAAAGAAAATAGTAACTTTTATATTAAATAAAATATATATATCAAATATGTATTTAACTTTTATATTGTGCTTTAATAAGTATAAAGTGTATATATGTGTATATATATGTTCTTCATACACTGTGAGGAAAATTGGCTAGCAAACTTATTATTTGCTGAACATCTAGATTTTGATGTTAAGAGCACAAGAGACTTTTTATTAACTTTTAAAAACTTTTTAAAATATGCATTTATATTTTATTTTTTTCTTACTTAACACAGTTAATTTTGGAAAATCTCAGTCAGGTCTTAGCCAGAATATATTAATAGAAAGGACTCCTTGTAGTGAAGGGGTCAAGGGCCCTGGCACTGGAAGGCCATGTAAACTGGATCCAGTTCCTGCCTCTGCCACTTGCTAGTAGTGTAACCTTGGGCGAGTAGCTTAACCTCTCCAAAATTCAGTTTTCTCATCTGTAAATTGGCAGTAATACCCGCCTCAGAGAGATGTTATGAACATTAAATGAGGTAATAGACAAAAGTATTTAACGCAGTGCTGAGTCTGTAGTAAGCAGTCGATTTTGGATCCCTTATCCAAAATGCTTGGCAACAGAATTGTTTTGGATTTTAGATATTTTGGGATTTTGGAATATTTGCATATACATAATGAAATAGCTTGGGGATGGGACCCAAGTCTAAAGATGAAATTCATTTATGTTTCATATATGCCTTATACGCATAGCCTGAAAGTAATTTTGTACCATATTTTTAATAATTTTGTGCATAAAGAAAAGTTTGTGTACATTGAACCATCAGAAAGCAAAGGTGTCATTATCTCAACCACCCATGTGAACCATCTGTGGTTGTTTTGGCATCACCTTCATTCCTGACCCTGAATTTGTATGGTACGGATAAGCAATCATTTCCTTACACTGATTGACACATAAGTAACTAATAGTAAAAATATGACCTACCATTAATACAGTGCAACAATAATGTGTTCAGGGTAACTTAGCAGCACAGGAGCATCGCCAGAATACCTGGGGACACTGAATAAATTGTCGTGTGCCTGGGTTTTGTCTGCGACCTGGCAGGTGGGGTCAGGTGTGCGGTTTTCCATTTGTGGCATCAGGTCAGTGCTCAAAAAGTTTCAGATTTTAGAGCATTTCAGATTTTGCATTTTCAGATTAGGGACATTCAACCTGTGTTACTATTGTTGGTGGTCTCCCCACCCCTATGCCGTCCCCAGAGATCAGTCGTGGAGGCAGCTGAGGATTCTGCCTTAGATCTTCTCACAGGACAGTGCTTGCTGGTAAATAAAAGGAGGACAAGAGTTGGGGAACAGGTGGGGATGAATAATGACCCTCTCCTTCGTAGTTTCATAGTGCATGTGTGCTCCTTTCTTCAATTTCTTTGCTCCCTGCTTTGAACCTGGCCTCCTGTTTGGTTTTGTTGACCCTGATTCCTACTTAACCCTTTAGGTTCCTCACTGATTTCTTCATCAGAACCCTCCAAAGTACCAAAGTGAGTGGTTGGCAAAAAGCAATATATGGATTATTTTGAAGACTGCTTTTTCCAGCTGTAGAAGGTGCGAATGTTGCTTGATGTTCACTCACACACACCCCGCCCCACAAATGGCAGCCAGGGATCCCCACACTGTCTGTCTCCCGTATTCTCGCGGGTGCCCAGCGTGATACTCACAGCCTGTAGTGCTCAGTGCTGGGTGGGAGGACAGATCAAAGGGCCAAGGAGCTCATGGGTAGTACCAGAGTGCCCCTGATGGAGGGTAAGTTGAAAAAGTGGACATACATCGGTACAGAAAGCCACATAGTTGCAGATTGGTTGATTTCGGGTCCTCCCATCGGTTCGCTAGTGCTCATTGTCGTCTCCTCCCCTCCCCACCCAGACGCCCACACTCTCTGCTGATCAGGGGGAGGAATGACTTCAGTTTAGAGAAATTTCACTCGGGAAACACTGATCTTAGCATGAACACCTTGGCCCCGTTTCTTTTTACGTCTTCTGTTTAAGCCCAGACGAAGGGCAAAAGAAGTGGTATTTCCAGCCAACACATCCTGTTCCATCTTCCCTTATATTTTTCCATTCGTGAGGTACCATCATCCCTCGGTATCTGTGGGGATTTGATCCCAGGGGCCCCTGCAGATACCAAAGTCCGCAGATGCTTAAGTCCCTGATATAAAATGGTGTAGTATTTTCATATAACCTATGCGCATCCTTCCGTATTCTTGAAATCATCTCTAAGATTATTTATAAGACCTAATATAATGTAAATAGTTGATATACTGTGTTGTTTAGAGATTAACGATAAGAAAAATCTGTCTGTGTTCGGCACAGACACAACTTTTTTCCCCGGAATGTTTTTGATCTGCGATTGGTTGAGTCCATGGACGTAGAACTCAAGGACACAGAGAACCTACTGTGCTTACATCTAGAGAAGGAAAGATTATGGCAGCTACTGAAACCTGTCAATGGCTTTCTTCACTGTTCATACTGTCAAGGGAGCGAGTGGAATGAAAGCCGAAAGTGTCTGGGAGACACACCAGCGTTGAGGTACTCGTGGTTGCTGTGTGGATCACAACGGACTCTCTGTTTACTCCCTGCCTCCCCCACGTCCACCGCATGGGTTCATATCTCAGACATGAACACATTCTTCGAATATCCCATTCTGGGACATTCTTGCACCCCACACCAGCCTGCTCAAGGGACTTTCTGATAATGAATGAGAGCTTTCTTAACTAATGGTATTCTTGACCATCTGTCCAACTGGTCACAAAGCAGATGCTTGCTCTCTCTCTTTAAACTTGGTCCCTGTAAAATTACAAATGTAATGATTTTCTGTGTATTGAATCTGAAGTAGGATGTCTGCTAATACATTTCATTGTGGGCTTTTTTTTTTTTTTTTAAGTATGATTACCGTGAGGCTGTGGGTCTAAGAAATGATGTGATTTGTTTTTAAGTCCTGGGCTAGTATGCATGTGTTTCATATTCTCATGCCACTTTGGGTCTCTTGACATTGAAAAAAGTAGGCGTCCTGACCCCTCTGTTTTTAACATTTAAAGCTAGCAGGGGTAATGCATGATAGCGGGGCTGGGGTCGGGGCCTCACCTCCATGTGCAGGCTGTTAAATCAGAAAGCCGGGCCAGTGTTTCCACCTGCGTGGCTCCATCCAGCCATAGGAATGGATCTCTAGGAAAAGGCTGGTGGAGTCAACTGGATAGAACAAGTTCAGGGCAGCCTTGCAGCTTGCCCAGACCGTGCTTCTGAGGGGAAAGGGAGAGAGAGGGGGAGAGAGACAGAGGGAGGGAGGGAGGAGTCTGTGCACATGTGTGTCTGCTGCAGCAGCTCTTCCAGACAGCTGTTGAGAAACCGCCAGTTGTTTTTGTCCTCCCAACAATGACAAGGCACACAGTGTGAATGTGATAGACAAAGGAGGCCACAGAAGATGAGACGTAGGCAGGTGATCCTGGAAGCTGGAGTTTGGGGCAGAAAGGTGCTGCCTTCCTGCTTAAGTGGCACATTTATTGTCTGCTGTGGGAAGTTTGGCAGTTCTCATGAAGACCCAGGGGCCGGGTTGCCAGCGGCTGGCAAAGTCAGACACAGCCGTGTGGTATTAGCGTGGAGGGGGTTCCCTCTCTGGAGAGGGAAGAGGGCATTTCTGCTTCCTAATGATTTTTAAATGATGACCATCTTGACCAAATGCAGGGGGAATAATCATTTGTGTGTGCGTACAAGGCTCAGTCAAGTTTAAATAAATACAGCAATAAGCCAAAGGATGAAGGAGTTGCCGTGGGCAGGAGTCCTCCCTTCTGCAGTGGCTCATCTGAAGGCATCTACCTACTCCATGCTGAGGCTCTAAAACTTGTTCATGGACACATCAGTGCCATCTGTAGTGTTTCAAAGACTTGATTTCTTGATTTCATGATTCTAAGCTGGGCTTTGCTAAGCAAAGGCCAGTTTCATTTTGGTTGTTGGGTGTCAGCTGCAGAGATGGTACACAAGAGTTTGCTTGCTTTTGTAAGTTCTGCTTTTAGTTTTGAAGCTTGTCTTTTTTTTTTTCCTCTCTAGACTGTGTTCTACTTTGTTGTGATTATCTTCATCAGTGAACTGAAAAAGTAGGCTCATTTTCAAAAGAGAGAAATGTTTTAATAATGGAAAAACAGGATTATTGCAGATTAAAATAAGATTGTAGTCCTCAAGGTCAAAGTACCTTGTTAGGCTAAAATATTAAGAGGGTTCCCAGCTATTTATTTGAACATGAATGTATGCTACTCGTTAAACAAGTATTTCTGAAGCACTTGCTAAGTGGCAAATACTGAAGCTAGAATCAGAAATGCAGTGGTGACCAAGACAGACATTGTCTTTGTCCTCACAAAACTTAAAGTCTGGCTCATGTTTAGTTGTTTTTTTTTTTTTTTCTTAACAACTCCAGTTCAATCTTTCTCCATAGTATGATTTTATTATACATTCTATTCTGTAGGCCTTCTGCTACAAAATGCCATCCCTGTTCCTTCTTTCATAACATCACACCTTGAGACACACCCATGAATTGTGTTTCCTCGTCTGATTTCCTTGACTAAAGAAAGAGCCACCCCCCTACAGTAGAATCTTGTCAAAAGGTTCCACACTTTGCCTTCTCCTACAGGATAGGAACATTTTTGAAGTGGCAGAAATCAACGTGACAGTTTTTTTTTCTCGTGTTGAGTCAAAACTGATAAAGTTGCATATTGATTATATGATTATTCAAGCTGCTTACAAAGCCTGATTTTCTTAAAGTTGCCCCTCTTTAGACATTTCCATTGTTTTTTTTCCTCATTTTTTCAGAATATAAAGAAGGAGGGAATAAGAAGTTTAGAAAGTTTGACCTGTCAAATTGTAAAATTTGTCAGCAACCCCTTCAATGTTTGGTTACAGGAGGGAGGTAGAGAGGCAGATAGAAACTGGACAAAATGAGAATAGTGGGTAATAAATATATTAATAGCTGACATTTACCGAGTGCTTACTATATACTAGGGAATGGACTAAGAATTTTTAAATAGTAACGATGATACAAAAACAAAACGATTGCTGGGCACGGTGGCTCATGCCTGTAATCCTAGCACTCTGGGAGGTCGAGGTGGGAGGATCGATTAGGCTCAGGAGTTTGAGACCAGCCTGAGCAAAAGCCAGACCCCATCTCTACAGAAAATAGAAGATTAGCCGGGCATGGTGGCACACGTCTGTAGTCCTGGGTACTCGGGAGACTGAGGCAGGAGGATCACTTGAGCCCAGGAATTCCAGGCTGCATTGAGCTGTGATGATGCCGCTCCAGCCTGGGTGACAGAGCGAGACCCTGTCTCAAAAAAATCCCCAAAACAAAAAAAACCCCACATGTTTATTGAGTGCCACTGTTGTGTCTGGCTCTGTTGTTCACCTTTTATAGATATTTACACATTGAATCCTCACAGCAATATGAGATGATTGCTATTGTTTGTTATTGTTTTAAAAATGAGAGAACAGATTTCAGAGAGGTGAAGTAATGTGTTTTTGCTTAGGGTCCAGCTTATATAAGTGATAGAGTCAGGTTTTAAA
Source organism: Propithecus coquereli (assembly GCF_000956105.1). Classification (NCBI taxonomy): domain Eukaryota; kingdom Metazoa; phylum Chordata; class Mammalia; order Primates; family Indriidae; genus Propithecus; species Propithecus coquereli. The sequence continues at coordinate 4,173,610 of NW_012135192.1, read as the reverse complement.
TCCACATTTGTCTCATCCTAAAGCTGATAGAGTGAGCTCTTGGTAGAGTTCTCTTTATTGGGGAGTGCTCACTTTCATTCTCTTACCAATTTAAGAACTGACCCAATTGGTCTGAAAAATGCCTAGGCAGAGACCCTTGTTTAAGTGCTCACACCCATTGCATATCTTTGGACATTCCTTTGTGAGTGGCCTTCAACTCAGTGGCCATGCAGTAACTTCCCTTTGAGGAAATAATTCATGATGTGCTTTCCAAAGCATTTATACACTTACTGCATACAAAGCCTGTGTGTGCTCGGGTGTACAGGAGAGTACACTATCTGCAAGCAATGATGGGAAGTGTAAAGGTTGATAAAACCATTGTGGCAGTTGTAAAACATGGCCCCAAAACTTTTGAAACTCTTCCCATTTGAGAGGTGAGGGCTCTATGCCCTTGCACTTGGGCGGGGTTCAGTACTACGTGGACCAATATTTGTGGAAGTGATGCTATGTGACTCCTGAGTTTTCCAGGGCAAAGTCAGAAAAGGCTTTTCTGTTCACAAAGAGCAGATAAAAAAAGGTAAAGATTGACCTTTATGTATTACCTGAAGGGTAATAAATGTTCGAAAGCTTTAAATACCAGAAAAAATTCAGGCTTACGCTGTATTATATTTCTTATTACAAATAAAAGTAGATGCCTAATCTTGGCAGTTGGCTGTGCTATTTAGTAGTAGAGACAATACAGAAAACTCTATTGTCTTAGGAACTTAACACTGTCAACAACACCCCCACCGTAATTACTTTTACATTCCGAGACATAATAATTTAATAACATACAGACAGGGTTAGCAAGTTTTATTGTAAATACCACTTATGCTCTCTCCCTCCCTGACTTTGTGGCCATCCCAGCACTTCTCTAATATCTGCCTGGCAGATTTCTAAACTCTTGGCCATTTTGATAACTGGGCTCAAGTCATATCCCTGAGCAGTAGAAGAAATTAAACTCTTTCTGAGAGCCTTAGATCTCCGTATCGCTCTCCCTTTCTCTCTCATACACAAACACACCCCTAAAGTCCTATCCTGAGCGGCCTGCTAGGGTTGGAACAGTTAGTGATTTCCTTAATTACTATCCCGAGTCCCTCTACCTGCTTCCAAACTAATGAAAATATTCCAGAAAGCCTTGATATTGGAGAAAAAGCTTGCAGGGATTCATATATGAACATTATTGTTGAGGTTGCTCATGTAAGTGATGCTGGTCCTAACCCATTTACATAAAAGATTAGAAATCTTTGATATTAAAAATAGCTTAGGTGGTATAAAATTTCTTTCATTCTGTGCCTGAATAATTGGCACTAAAAGATTTGTCATCATCTCTCAACACTGATCTACAGATACTACATTCAAAATGATACTAATCAAAACTTAAATTGGATGGGATCTCCAGGAAAGGAAGCAGCAGTTGGTGGGCTGGATGCATCTGGGGCAGTCCTGGCGTTGCCTGCCAAGTGTTTGGCTATTCTAGGCCAGGTCCACACAGGCCTCCTGTGTTGTGTATATTCCCTGCCTCTCGTGACCTTGGTGGAAATAGAGTTGGAATTCACTTACCATCTATTATTTGTGTAATTATTCCGCTCTGAATCCCCAAACTTCACATTAGTCATTTTCAGCAGTATGATTTTTTTTCCGCTCCTGTTTTTATGGGTATACTTGTATTCTGAACTAATGTAGAACTCCTTCCTCTTAGATTAATTCCTAGAGCACATCTTTCCGTGTACATGCCAAATTGGGCAAGCTGATCCGTGTGTTGTGAGACGTCTACACTGGAGAGAGAGAGAGAACTCACTGGAGAGAGAACTCTGGGTTCTAGGTGGCAGAATGGCACTTCCTAAAACCTCTGCTATGCCCTGCAAGCAGAATGATGCAGCTACTCTCAGGGAACTTGTCACACATATTAGGAGCTGGCCTTCATGTCTTCTTGGCTCTATGAAAGGCACTAAGTTAGCTACTTAATAGTGTATTTGCTCCTCGCAGCAACTTCAGAGGTATTATCCCCACTTCTGTTGTTAGAAAATCAAGGCTCAGAGCAGTTACTGGCCTGGTCTGATAACAAAGTTGGGATTCATACTCAGCTCTCTTGGCTGCTCAAGTCTGTGCACTTCCCAAATCCCAATTATAACACACCAGTCTTGAAAAGCAAAGGTCGAATCTGGTGTGTTTCATACGTCTGATTCACTCATTTTCACCCATCCCTTTTGGTCCAGCTAGGGCATGAGACACGTGGATGTGTCTCTGAAAATTGTGTGTAAATCAGTCATTGGGAATAGTGTGCACCAAGAGGCCTGACTACTTAAGGTCTTACAAATGAGGAAGACATTGAGTAAATCCTTTTGTAAAGTCAGGATGTCATTTATTCATTGAACAGCTATTTACTGAGCAGCTTCTTCATTCTGGGTGCTATGGTATGTTTCCTCCGGAGCTTCCTGTTGGATGGAGGTGTGGGGAATGCGGTGGTGAGGGGAGCAGGACAGAGGAAAGCCCCTTTTGTGATGGGAATAATCTCACATGGATTCAGTTGGCCTAGAGCTTTCAATTTTCATGGGCTAGATCACTTTTTTAAAAGGGAATAAAACTTACAACTTCTATATAGCCTAGGAGAGACTTATAAGGGAGGCTCTGCCAAAGGGTTCAAAAATCCTAATATGGATGAGTCAGGGCCTGGATTCTCACAGCCAGCCCTGCTGGCATTGCAAGTCTGACAAGTTGTGAGGGTCAGCAGAGACTGTCTGCATTGGGTTTAATCCAGAAGATCTTGAAGGTGGTAAAGCCAAGAAACATTGATTTTGAAAAGAGTTACAGCTCTGTGGGTGAAAGGCTGCTCCCGATTTCCAAAGGCAGAAGGAAGCGACTGCATTTTATATGAGAAATAGCACCATCAGTAGAGCCAGCTGATATGTGCAATAATTATATCTCTTTTCCTTCTGCTTCAGTAAAATAAATACTACCAATGTGTGTAGGGAAAAAAAATTAAAAAGAAAGATGGGGCTCTACCTTGATGGAATTTTACACAGGAAAGAAAAAGCAAACTGTAAGTCCAAACACAACTGAGTGTTTAATGTCAACTTAATTTATACTTTCACATATATATATGTATCTTCACAAAGTAGCTTTTGAATTTTGCTGGCAAACCCTCTGTGGAAAAGCAAGTTTTTACTTCTGCTTCCTTCCTAGGCCTTGGCATTTAATGGTGGAGATACCGTCATGGATGAGCGTTCTACCACATAAATGCTTTTGCACGGCAGCGAAAGATAGAGACAACCTCAGTCCAGGTTGTGCTGCTTAGAAAAACGTCATCTCCGTTTTTGATTTAGAAGAGTCCGTTTGGTGATTTGGATGAAAGAATTTTCATTTTCAGGAGATGGAAAGTTTAGAGTCTTTGGAACCTTCCAGCAATTTGAAAAAAGCCTTGAGGAAACCTTCTGGTAATTAGCAGAGAACTTCAAAAAACAAACCTTAAAAGGCCCCCTTTAATTTTAGGGCACAGCTGTCCTGTTGTTTTGGTAAGGTCGGGAGGGATGCTTTGTGATAGGGAGACAGGGAAGGAAGGTGCGTGCTTCTCAGTGGACAGGCTGAGCTGCTCAGTACACAGTACTGTGAAATACCGGCTTCCAGAGAGGGCCAGGCCACAGCAGAGTCGAAAGGAACTCAGGTTTGTACCTTACTGATCTGCTGGGAACTAGAGGTCCCAAGCTTGATGGCTCCCTTTATCTCTCACTGAGGAATCAGCCAAAAAAAGTAGTGCCCGAAGTGTGGAGAGGCAAAAGCCACTTCTAACCCAACTGTACAAATAACAGAAACATTTACATATTAGTAAAGCACTTTGATAAGCCACCAATTTAGAAAACATTGGAAAATTGTGTTCCCCTTACATTTCACCTTACATCATGTCTTTCTTATCAAAATACAAAAGGTTTATATTGTACTTCTTACATTTGCCCTGGCATGAGTGTTATATCAGAATGCTAAGATATCTCCCCTGTGAAATAATTGGATATTTACCTCTCAATTCAGTCATTCCTATAGGTACTTTGTAGAATGCATTTTTTTTTGCCTCAGATATCTCCCCAGTAATCATAGATTCTTCAAAGAACCAAATTGAAGGGGATTGTTTGAAATTTAGGAAGCAGAGGCCCATTTATATGATTAAACGTGGATTATAATCAAGTTATTGAAATACAAAGGTTGCTTCTTATTTTTCTCAGTGAGGAATGGGGACGATTTAAGACATGGAGTTTTCCCAGCAGCTCTAAGGAGGGAGAAGCAGCTCTCAGAGGACACACAGGGTTTGCCTTGATGCTTGATGGACACATTCTTAAATAACCTCTCTTTCAACATGCTTAATATGACTTATTCCACCAGTATCCACCATAGCATCTGTATATTAAATGTTTCAGAGACCACTACATAGCTTATCATAGTGCTATTGTATGTTTAGCAAAATCTTAGACTAAAAGAAAGAGAACTTGAAATCTTTGCTTTTATTTTTTAAAAAAAGCAAGCAAGCAAGCAAAATAAGAAGTAAAGAAGACATTTCAACTTACAGTATTCCAGATGGTCAGTTAGCATCAGTTCTAGTGTCTGTTATGTGCTGGAAGATTCTGACTTCATGATGTTTATAAAACACGAGAATCATGTGTGTTTTATTTTTTTATTTTTTATTTTTTTGTTTTTTTTGAGACAGAGTCTCGCTCTGTTGCCCGGGCTAGAGTGCCGTGGCGTCAGCCTCGCTCACAACAACCTCAAACTCCTGGGCTCAAGCAATCCTCCTGCCTCAGCCTCCCGAGTAGCTGGGACTACAGCCATGCGCCACCATGCCCGGCTACTTTTTTCTATATATTTTTAGTTGCCCAGATAATTTCTTTCTATTTTTAGTAGAGACGGGATCTCGCTCTTACTCAGGCTGGTCTCGAACTCCTGAGCTCAAACAATCCGCCCGCCTCGGCCTCCCAGAGGGCTAGGATTACAGGCGTGAGCCACCACGCCCGGCCTCATGTGTGTTTTAAATAAGCTTAAACGATAACTGTAAGGACCCCAAAGTAAGATATAAAAGGGAATATAGACCCCTGTGGAAAACAGATGGGGAAATCCGTGAAGGCTATCCCAAATGGGGACCAGCTTCCAGGCAGGAAGCAGAGATAGTGCTGATAGGACCACAGCTGGCATGTCGCAGGACTGGCAGCCTCTCTTACCATGGGCACTGGCAGGTTTTGGCTTTCCAGACAGAGCGATGTGACTTGAGTCCTGGTTCCTTCCTAGGAAGGACACATCTATACCTTTTTGGATACTGACCGTCTATTACAGTTCTGTGCTACACGTGAGATTTATTTTCTCTCTGGCGCTCACTCATTCTTACTCTCTGTCTCTGTTTCTTTCTCTCTCCTAAGTTTTGCTTTCAGACCTGACTGCCTCTTTGCTTCATAGCCCAGTGATACTAATTTTAGAAAATAAAATAAAATAATTTTTTTTTTTTAAAGGAGTAGGGCTTTGGAATCTAGCAAACCCGAGTTCTGGCTCTGCTTTTTAGTAGCCCTATGATCTTAAGCACCTTACTCAATAGCAGAGTGCCTCAGTTTCTAGAATGGGGCTAATAATAACCTATATGATGTTGTGAGGATCTCATTAAATACCACATTATTAAATGCTTAACGCAGTGCCTGGCCCATACCAAGTGTTTAATGAATGGCAGTTATTGCTGTTATGTTAAAAATATTAGGATAAATGTCACAGTTACTCGTAAACTACAGAAACATGTCATCCACTGGAACTAAGTTATTCAGCAACCTCTTCTCCTAATCAGGCATAAACACAAGGAAGTACTGTACAATTAAGGAAGTAAGCAGAAAAGGCTTCTAAATAACCAAATAGATATTCAAAATCTGTGCCCAAGAACAATGCACTTTCTTCATAGAGGTGCTTTTCCAAGTTCCTAAGCAGTTCTTTACTCATTTGATTCTACCTATTTGTATCGTACACAGGATTTTAACAACTGTGACAACTGATTTCTAAGCTCATAGCAGATTAGATACAGCAAATTAGAAGAGAGAAGGACTGATAAAGGCAGCTACATGTTGGGCAGAAATAATTAATAACTCAGTAGCAAGTAGAAGGAAAACCCAGGGAAAGCAGGCAGGAAACTCTTAAGCACACAGCAGTTTGCAGCCATGTAGTAGATGACACCAGTTCTCAAACCTTAGCCTCCATCGGAATCACCCGGAGGGCTTGTTAAAACATACTAGCCCCACCCCAAGGGTATCTGATTCAGCAGGTCTGGGAGGGGTCTGAGTACAGTATTTGTAGTTTTATTATAACAAGTCCCCAGTCGATGCTGATGCTGCTGGTCCTGGACACGTTTCTTGGTGCAGGAGACAATTCACCACCACCTGTTGTCCTGTCTGATGTTCGTGATCCAGAGATCAAGAAAAAGTTTAATGTCCACGTTCTCTGTATAAGAAGGCAAAAGCGTTTGTGCTCCATTTTAGAGAGAGATTTTGTTCAAAATAATTAATTAAAAAACTCTATTTGGTGTGCGAAGAGTGAAACTCTAAACTGTCCAGGGGGGAGAGCGCTGCCAACGGGGATGCCTTGCCTGGGACTCCCGGGGAGCCGAGTCTGCCAGGTGTTGTTACAGTCAGAGTGGGAGGTATCTGTTCCTGCTCGACAATGCTATTTATGATTTTTTGGAGGTTGTTTGTGTTGGTGTGATCGCGCTGCTTTCTCCTCCTTTCTTAGTGACTTTCTAGACAAAAAGACTTCAGAAACAGATGTTTTTTCTGCCACACCAACTGTTTGATTCAACTTAGCTCTCATAAATAGTTGAGTTTGTTTCAGTAACAATGTCAAAACACTGGGCTCTGTGGTGGTTACATATACAGGCACCATATTGTCATTCTCTTCTCAGTTCCTTTTGCCAGTTAGTGGTAATTTCTGCCAACACCAAATGAAGTCTAAGAAACAAGCTTTGGACTGGAGTGACCGTTGGTGAAACAGCCTTGTTCATGAAGACCTTTTACATTCTGAACATCAGATTTTCTTATTTTTCATTAAATAGGTGGAAGGTATGTCTAGGTTGGCACAAATTATTACTGGCCAAGGTTGTATTTTAGTAATTGGGTATAAACTTGGTCTTGTTACTTGCCTTGAGTTGACATCCTGGAATTTTGATCATGGTTTTGATTATAGAAATTCTTCAGGATTTTCTTATGAGAAGAGACCTTCCAAGAACAGACTTTTGTTTCTTGCTAATCTTAGGGATGCTAGATTGCTGTCTCCCTCATATATCAGAGGCAGTATGTTTTTCAACTAGAGAGAGAATGCAGTCTTCCATGTCATAGTTAGGGGGTTAGGCAGATCTCTCTCTATGATAAATCTCTTTTGTGCACTGAACTGTTTCACTTACTTAGGGACTGTGTTTTCTTTTGAGTCCAATTCTGGTGCAAAGCAATGACTGTTCCCAGGGTTTTCACTGAAAAATGAAATATGGCTGTAGGGTTTGGTGCCGGTGGCTGAGTGAGTAGGAAAAATAAAGGGAAGATGAGTAGAGCTTTGAAAATTCACCTCTGCTTGTGGGTGCCACATAGAGATCCACATCAAATGTGCATGCCTTTTTGTCAATATAAAATCTGACAATATAAAATGTGAGCCTTCATATTTCTTCATGATAACTTAGAATAAAAACAAAGATTTCTGAGACTCTAGTTACGTCTTCTTCCTTCTTATTTAGCTGAGCAGATTATTCTCTGCTGATGTCATTGAATTTCCAGTTAGAACCTGGACCCTCTGGCTAAAATCCAGTGGCATGTGTAGTTAGATTTCTGTTTATGTGTGGTCACGCTGACTGTTGCATTAATACTGTGGTTAGTAATAGGTCAAACCTTTTACTTCTGTAGGAACAAATCAAAATGGTACCTGTATTTTAAATGGGTTCTAGAATATTTAAAAGCATCAGAATATTATTTATGATAGTGATATTTTAAGTAGTCAGTGGCTATTCAAACACTGTTTTATAACATTAAGGTAGGGTCTGACACTGTTTGTAGGAAAAATCCATAAAATAGGCAAGACTCTTAACTTTCCTTTTAATTTAGTATCTGTCTTTGAAATGGCATTCTGTGTGTTTACTGTGGTTGGCCATGTTAGCACTGATCTGATGCCCTGTTCAAAGAAATTCTTATAATGTTTTAAAGATCTGTGCTACTTAGCTGTATCAGTGGCAGGGTATTGGGGTTAAATTAAGAGAAGTTAGTCCATCCTGGTTCACAGTTTTGATTTTGATTTCCGCTTGTGACTTCTAATGGCTTTATTGTCCTTTTTTTGATGCCCTTGCAAACCCCAGCTAGAGTCTTCCAAACTTTTTTTAATATAAATAAAAATGATTATTATATCACATCATATATCAAAAATTATGGATCTTTTAGGTTTTAAATGTAAGAACTATTTTGTTGGCGAAAGATATTTTTGCCTATGCGTTAGATGCCTTTTAGTTTTCTATTTGAAAAAGATGCATATTTGATTTTGTCATTGCAATGCCGTAGAAACCCTGATAATTTCTGCAAAACTAACAAATCCTTTTATTTTTTCCTATATCTCATACTGGTCTTTAGCTCTTCTATACAAACTTAAAATCACTCACGTCAGTTTTCACCCCAGCCTCCTTTGTAAGGATTGACTCCCTTTGCTGAGGAATATGCTAATACAAATTTATGAAGTTTGACCTATATCAGACTATCTTTTGGTTCAGACATGGTAATGCCTTTCTTAAACATTTAGCCATTTCTTTATGCATTTATTTTATGCTTTTTAGAGAATAAGGGTTAAAAAAATTTTTTTAGTAATCAGATAATGAAAATGTCAGAGCATTTCTTTTCACCTTTGACCTAAGTCATTCTCAGTCAGCAGCTGCCCCTGAGCACATGCCTTAGGAACTGTGGGTTATCAGATTTTTGCAACTTTTCCATCCATAAGAATGGAAAAATGTAGGAAATACACAGTAGGGGAAAGTGATCTCCTTTAGGGGAAAGAACACCCTCCTTACCACCAGGCATTCCTCTAGGAAGTATTTATTGGATCCCCACTTTGTTCCTGTGTGACCCGCTAGGGATATTACAGTGAATAAAAAAGATATTTTTCTTTCCCTCATCAAGCTTGAAGTTGCCCTAAAGCTTTTGATGATATAATGGTATCTATTTCCCTGCTTCTTTTAGACAAAATTTTTAAAATGAAAGTAAAGCTCCAGTAGAAATAATAAGAATTGTTCTAGAAAGCACCACATACTGATTCTGCTCTACGTTTAGAATAACTAGGCAATAAGTGAAATCACATTGAAATAAACAGTCTTCATCTGAATCGTAGTGTCGTTCAGCATGTGCAGAAGGACAGACGTTATTACCAGCCTTTTGTATGAAAGAGGCAGTCTTCTCAGGAGAAAACATCTCTCCAGACTCTTCTTTCATTTCTCTCATACTTAGTCTCTTTTTCTTCCTTTATTTTCTGTTCTAATTGTACTTGGATTTCTTATTGGGTCAGTAACATGACTATTCATGTTTAGACCCAAAGGATTCATTCAGAAGAACTAGTAATTTATAAGAAAAAATTCATGTGGTGCTTTTTATAACAGCAAAACAAAAAAAATTATGAAATAAGCTAAATGCTCAAATAGGGGAATAGGTAAAACAAAAAGATGGAAGTTTAAAAAAGTGGGAATACCAGAAAACTACATGGTGAGTTGGCTAACATGGTGAGTTGGGCATTATGTCGAAACGTGGAAACATGGAACAGTATAATTGACAGGCATGATACAAATACTGTGAACATACAAATTAACAGTAATGCCACATATAATCTATATAATCTATAGTATATATTATGTAATTTATGTTACATGTTGTATTATATATAAGTTTTCATTTCATATCTAATATCTATCCATTCATTGACCAAAATCAATCAGGAATAATGAAAGAATTACACCAAATGTTAGGTTCTTTTTTCTTAGCAAAGAAGCTTAAATCAGTAATTTAAAAAAATAATCTAAAGTTGAAGGGCTTCAAAGGCAAAAGTATTCCAAAGGGAAAACACAGGTCCATTTTACTTTTTAAAAGAATCATACTTTTTTTTCTTCCTGGTTCATTATATGTTAATATTTAATTTTGAAATGGTATGGTACCTAATTTCTCAGATGAATAAAACTTCTCCAGAAATCCACATTCTGGTTTTTAAGAAAGGCATTTGTAAAAGACAAAATTAGAATCACTATGTATTTAAGTGAAGGTTAGGTTTCTGTGAACCTCAATCATCTGGAACCTGGAAGTGAGATTTAAAAAAAAAAAAAAAACGCAGAGCAAGGAGGGTGGGGGAGGCGCCCTTCACATTTAACCTGGGCCAGGCATGGAGCCACCCTGCCATCCTCAGTAAGCCACCCATGTATAAAATAAGAGCCAACTAGAAGCAGGGTACCAGCAACAGGACATGAAGATAGCAGAGAATAGGCAGAAAATAAATAATGCAAGGTCAAAGAAGTGTCTGGAGTTTAATAATCTCCTAACCCAAAAGTAATTGAATTGCAGCCTATCATTACTAGTAATATTTGTAATGATGATCCTGTAATAAACCATCAAGAAGATGGTATTTTCTGCTTAAGAATACAGGAATATAAATACGTAATATTTTATAAATATTTTCTTAAAAGTAGCCTTTACTTTAATGACTAAACTTCATTTATGTGGATGATCCAACTAAGTGGAATACTATATTTCTTTTAAAGCTTGATAAAATGTCATCTTAGCCATCAGCTTAGAACATTACTGACCAAAGGGCTGTTCCTTAGATTTCTTCTGTTTTAATACCAGTAAGGTAACTGATTTTGTCCTCTTCCTATAATTTTTCAGAAATAAACTTTTGGCAAATAGTCCCTGGAGTCTGTATCAGTCTTTTGGGGGAAAATTTTGTTTTGTAGTCCTAGGACATGGTTTTCATTCGTTGAGGTTTTTTGTTTGTTTGTTTGTAAAGAGCTTTTTAGTTAATCAAACATCTGTTAACAAAGCCAAGTTTTACCATTTCATTTCCTGATGTTCAAAAATTAAATAGCGTCTGCGTGGCATAAAGATGACCCATAAAGATGGGTCGACGTGGCGTCATACTGGATTGCAGCTCTGTGGTCAGGAGCGCTGGGTTTGGAGTTTGGGTTTAATTCCTGGTTTTGTTTTTTACTTAGTCTTATGACCAGGGCAACTTAACTTTTCTAATTCTCAGTTTCTGTGCCCCAAAAATGGGCTGTCGGGACAAGCCATTTAGAGTTCTTAGCTTAGTGCCTGCACACAGTAAGCACTCAATAATTGTAAGCTATTATTATTACCGCTAATTTTTTTTATGAAAAGACTGAGAATGTGATTTAATCTTTTATTAGTGACTGAAGAAGAATATGAAAAGAGAACTAAGATTAGCTGAGGGCACTCTGTGTGCCAGACCTGCACATAGGTGCTTTTCAGAACATATGTCATGACACTCTTAGAATGTACTTGGGAAACTGAAATATAGTGAGGTTATTCCTTATTACGACGGCCAATTAATTTGCTAAAGCGAATTCCACCCTGTGGCAGGAGCTATGTAGCAGCCGAGGCTGCATACGCACAAGGAGCGGGTGCCCCAGTGGTTCCCGCATTCGCCCCCAGGTAGCATCTCGGCCCTCCTGTCTTTCTCCTCTGTCCCAGTCTTGGCTCCCTGTTCGCACTTGTAATGCCACATGCCCCTGCTGCTGCAGCTGGTCCCCATTCTCCTCTTTTCCTCCTCCTCTTCCTTCCATGTGCTTTTCTTTTTCGTCTGTTGTCTCTTCTGTCACTGGTTCTCCACTTCTTGCTCTTTTATAGACACTGCAAGCCACTCCATGTATTTCTTTCCTTTTTTACAGCTAACTGGTCCTTCGTTAGGTGACCAGTGTAAATCTTTGAGTTAGGGTCGGGGTCTTTTGTCACTTCCTGTCTCTGGTACTCAGAGCACTGCCTGGCCCATGGTGGTTTCTCAGGAGGCACCTGAGGAAAGCACTCGTGATGCGTAATTTTGTACCTTTGACTTTTTGCAGTCCCGTACACATGTGGCTCGGCGCTCACGGGGCTGTATTTTATCTCCTAAGAGGTGGTGAGGTATGTGTTTCTAAGTTCCTTTTGACTCTGGGGTTTTCGTGAATTCTAAAGGATCTAGAAAGCTAGATTCAGGATGAATACAATACAGGCGTAATTATGATTTACATGTTGTCTTCCAGACAGCTGATTAGTGACAGCAACCCAACAACCTCTTAAAAAGAATAAACAAACAAATAAATAAAAACAATAAGCAAAACAGCCCCAGGGAGCTGTCTCAATAAGAGGCAAAGAAATTCTCACTGCTCTGGGATCTTTTTTCAGATTAATGCTGGTGGTTTATCAAATAATAAACTAATAATAAACTACACCTGCTTAAACCAATTAATACTATCTTAGTATACTCATAGAATTTTAAGAAATGGCAAAGAAGTAGGGGTTTTGATTATCTGTGTTGTGACCTTATCATCCCTGTTACTTTAAATCACTTAATTTTAATAAATAAATGAGATATTTGGGGTTGGGGAATAGAGTTGATCAGAGTAACAAATTCTTGACTAAGAAGGGAATTTAGAGGCCATGTGGTCTGACCTGAATAATACAGGAATTCCTCCTACAGAATCCCTGACAGATGGTCAGACACTTGTGTTTTGAATACTTTTTAGTGTCAGGAAATTTGTTATTTCAAGAGGCAGCATATTTCACTGTTGGACAGTTCTAAAAGTTAAAAAAATATTTTCAGAAATCAAGACAAAATTTCTGTCTTTCTATAATAACCTCCATCCACTGATCCTAGAATGTTTTAAAAATATTCTACAGTTGTATTTTAGCATGGGGTGACCAAATAAATACCTGTCAAGTATTTTCCGAACACCTAAGTGGAGATTCATCGCTGCTGTGCTTGGTGTTTTGGAGAGCGCTGCAGGTTCTGAGGTGGTCCCTGCCTGTGGGAAACTCATACACTAATTAGGACACGAGATTAAACACACAATAAATGAACTGACAAGTGATGGTCAGATGAATAAGGTTTCCCCATACTGTCATAGTTATGGCAGTCTTGAAGGAAAAAGGAAATAGGAAATGAGCCTTAAAATATGAGCATGATTTTGCCAGGCAGCAAGTGTGTAAAAACGGGAGAGGTACATGGGGTTTTAGGCAGATGACGAAGAGACCATCATGTTCAAAGAAACAGAGAATAGTTGCAGAAATCAAGTTAAATAGGACAAACATGAGGAACTTGAAAGCTCTGAAGAAGCCTTTTTTTTAATCGATCAATCAAGTCCTATGTTATTGTTTTCCAAATCATAAAAATAATACATGTCTATAATAGAAATGCAAACAATACAGAAATGTTTTAATTTAAAAATGAAGAATAAAAACTCTTATCTTTTGTTGCTCTCCCCATTCCCTAGACCTAACCACAGTTTTAACCACTTGATGTATATTCTAAGTTACCTGGGAGCCAAAACCCAAACCCACCCCATTTTTTATGGCCTACATGTTAAGCATGGCTTTTACATATTTCAATGGTTAGAAAAAATTCAAAAGAATAGTAATATTCCATGGCACATGAAAGTGATATGAAATTTAGGTTTTAGTGTCCATAAATAAAGTTTTGGATTTTGTCAACCAAAACTTTGTGGAATTTTGTTTTTTTCTCTTATTGTGTGAGTATCTGGGCAAGAGCCTCAGTTTTGCCCTTTGCCCCTCAAATCCTACAATATTTACTTAATGGCCCTTTACAGAAAAGATTCGCTGGCCGCTGATATATTCATTCAAAAAAATTTTTTTAATAAATATACTCATGCATATATATCATGGTGTTTTGTTTATAAAAGTAGGATTGTGTGAACCATGTCGTAGCAAATTTCCTTAGATCTGAAATGATTCATTTAAGTAAGAGCCACTGATGGTTGTGAAGGTGAACAGTATCTTGAAGCCAGATGGCCCAGGAGGAAAATCCAAGCATCGGGGAAGGTGGCCCCTGCGATAACACAGGTGTCTGGTGGCGTGCTCTGGTGTGAACTGAACTGAATCACCTAATTCAGATGGGTGCAGGAGAGCCAGCTGGGAAACATTCCGAAAGAACAGTCCAAGGATCTTGCTGCGTGCTGAGTCACTGAAGGAGACGGGAGTGGGGGGTATAGTCAGAGGTGCCCCCCACTTCCAGGTTGGTGTCAAGAGAATGCCGGGGTGTGGAAGACCTGAAGCATGTTGGACGGGACTGTTTGGAGAGGCAAGTTTCAGACTTGCTGAATTTGAAGTGGTCTCTCCAGCACTGAACCAGGAACACCCTTGTAGCGTGTGTGCCTCTTTCATGATTGACTTAACAAAATACAACTTTTACATTTTGAATGAGCGAAGTTCTGTGGGCCTATTTCAGCTGTATACAACTCTTAAGTGTTGTCCATTAGGGTAATGCTGGATGTTTGGGCTTTGTGTTAAAGCAGCGTCTGGAAAAGAAATGATCATTGGGGCAAATTTATCGCCATTTATTTACTTTCCTTAGTAGGAAGAAATAGTTGTAGATTTAAGAATATTTTGAGGGAAGGAGCCTCTCATCAAATAAAAGTATTAATATATGGCATTTTTGTTTGTTTCTTAAGAGACACAGCCGCACTCTGTCGCCCAGGCATGGAGCACAATCATAGCTCACTGCAGCCTCGAACTCTTGGCCTCAAGAGATCCTCCTGCCTCAGCCTCCTGAATAGCTGGGACTATAGGGGCACACCACCACCTCCAGCTAGTTTTTTTATTTTTTGTAGAAATGAGGTCTTGCAATGTTGCCCAGGCTGGTCTCGAACTCTTGGCCTCAAGGGATCCTCCCCCCTCGGCTTCCCAAAGTGCTGAGATTACAGATGTGAGCTGCTGGGCCCAGCTGAAGTATATGGGGTTTTTGTGGGACATTTAAGGATGCCATTTCAACCATCTCACCCCACTAAACAGATTCCCACATGTGGGCCTAGGTGATTCATGGCATAGTCACAGAGCTGTACTTTGTACACACAACACAGGTTTGTGTTCAGGTGTGTTCTGGCAGCGTGAAATTCTGTGGAAAAGAGTGGAAGTTTTGCTGTTGTGCTATTAATTAGACTACATAGCTGGCTACCCCATAGTAGCTCCACCTTGTGGATTCCTGTCTCAGTGGAGAGCCAGTGCTGCTACTTTTCTGAATGTCCTTTCACGTAATACTCATTTTAGTGCTAAAACGTTAGAGAGTTAGGTAGATACAGGAGGGTACATTTAGCCTTTCATTTAACTTGTGTTTGAACCATTTCTTCAAGCCTCTCACATACTTGGTTTTTTTCCTTAACCCATTTTGTGAAAGCAACTGATAAATGAGATCAGTGTAAGAAACTTTAAGAGGAATGTAAATGGGGCCATCACAACTCTGAGACAGTAGCACAAATCACACACAGGCGTGAGGCATCAGCAGGAAGTCTGAGATAGTCCTCACTGGGCTTCCGAGGGAATGGTCTGGCCCTGGTGGCCCAGTGGCTAAGCCGTGGGCTTTATTGAAATCAGGAAGTCTGGTCTTGTGCAGCTCCTTCACTAGCCTGCTCTGTGACGTTGGGCAAACGGCAGAGCTCCTCTGTTGCTCAGCTGGGAGTTGAGAATATCGCAGTTTAACATCTAGTTATTTCAAATGGAATGTTTGAGAATAAAAAGCAAAATATTTGCATAACACTTTGAACATCCAGAAAGAAGGGTGACTTGAATTTTCAGAGTTACTAGTGTTCTGTTCAACGTGTACCTATCTTGGTGAAGATTCGCTAGATATTCTTAGCCAAAAATGAAACAAGCTATACCTCTGACCCATTAATTTTATAATCATCTGACTTACTGCTCTTGGCACCTTTAATATGGTTTTAAACTTAGTGCTTCTTTTAGGGAAAGTCATGGATTCTGTTAGTGATATTTTTTCTTGTCCTTCCTAGACTTATAGATATGTTGTAATCAACATATAGGCACTTTTGCTATGCCTTCAGAAAAGTACAACTTTGACTTTCATAATTAAATGGATTTTTTCTCAATGGACAGAATTTCTGGCATCTGACTGAATGCATACAGTAAACGAAATAGAGATTAATTAACATGCTATTGTATAAACTGTGGAAGTGGGAGTTTCTAAATACCTCTGTTGTAGTAGTGCTTCACTATCACGTTTTTTTCTGCAGAGCAAAATTCAGTGGATACTGGGTAAAACTTTCATTTTTCCCAGGATCATTTAATCGGGTATCAAAGAGGATTAATAAGTGATTTCAACAACGTAGTGATTCTAAAGGAGGCATAGGCTCTTATCAAACTCTTTTCCGTCCCTCTTGTATGGAATGCCTGCTCGAGTGAGTCACTTCATAGATGTGAGTGTGTTGCACCCCCCCAGGTAAGGACTCTTGGCCTATTACAAGGCTCTGAGTTATAGGTTCTGAGGTCACCCTATAAGACAGGGGGCTGAAAATGTCATTACCCAGGTGTTAGCCCCAAGCAGTGAGAAATGTGTTCAGTGGAGGCCCACATCAGTGGAGAACCTGGTAGGTGATACTAGGATGTACAGCTGTGCCCCGAGCAGTAGGTGTCACTGTAGTCAGTGGCTTTTACCACTCAGAGTGTAAGGGGTTAATTGGATCTGGTTTGGAAGGGCAGATAGAGACACATCTGTGCCCTCCACAGTGTTGGTCTTTGTCTCTAGGGCACCAGTTGACTCCAATGTGAGACCCAGGTTGCCTCCATTTTTCTCTAAGAACAGAAGAAGGAAACTTTCCTATGTATTTCAGAATCTAAGGCTTCTTAGATGTTATGGGGTGGATTGGCTTGGGGTGGATAAGTAGGTGAGATAATCCTTCTGCAGTTTAGTGGGGAGATCTAGAACAGAAGGGAAAGGAAATTCTATTAAGAGAAATGACAGAGGTTGGAATAGCAGAATACATTTCCTTGTTGTTATGGGTGCTGAGCCCTGTTATATTCAGGCAGCGTGAGCTTTCAGAACTTCTATCAGCATCCTTCTTAGAAACTTCCCTTTTACCACAAAGGAAGCAAAGAAAAAAATCTCTTGCTAGCAGAGATATACTCTTTTGCCACTTTCCCTTCCAGAAAGTTAATTTTCAAATGCTAAAATGGAATTTAGGATTTAGAAATAGCTACTGTGTTGACTAATTTAAAAAAAAAAAATCCTGTGATTACATAGCCAATTGCTTTTTCAAGTACACCCAATTTTACTTTTTTTTTCCCTAGTAACACCCTGGTGTGAAAACAAAGTAAAACCAAGTTAACTCACTGTAGAGTTTTAGATTCATCTTATCTTTTATTTTTTGCCTCTGCCCCCCACCCAACGCCCATGCAGCACAGTGTAGCTTGTCCTTAAAAAAAAATACATGTAGACAATATGTGTGATTTATACACAGATACTCATTAAAAATAACTCCTGTCCAGCCTTTGCTTTTCCCCCAGAGCCCGCCTGTTGGTTGTTGTTAACATCCTGATTAAGCCTTGCTCTTAATAGTACAATATATTAAGCTCAGACTGCTTGCTCTCTCTCTCCCCCCCCTCCCCACTTCTGTCTCCCTCTGAGTGAGTGGCTCATTTTAAACCATCCGCACACTTGCTGAGCCAGGTGGCGTTGCTTCCTGCCTCTCCTGCTCGCTGTTGCTAAGTGAGAGGCACCATATCACACATAAAGCTGAACCAATAGCATCCTGACCCCCACAGGCTGGTAAAAGCTGAAGAAAGAGAATCCCACAGCGCTGTCTGTGACCGGTGGGTCCTCCTCTCCCTCCCACCTTTTCTTTTCCAACAGGAAGGGGAGGCAGTGAGGGAGATGGTAGGAGGAAGAGGGAAGAAAGAATGGGGGAGGTGAATCCTAATATGCCTTGCTGTACTTGAGATAAATGCCATTATTTCCTTTGTGAAGAAAAGGAATGGTCGCGTCTCTTGTGCAATCACAGACCAGCAGATGCGCTTCTTTCTGCCCCCAAACTGCCTGTGTTGTCAAAGCTTAAACTCTGAATAAGACGTCTGTTGACCTGCATATCTGCTTTGCTCCCCCCACCCCTCCCTCTCTCTCTCTCTCTCTCTCTCTCTCTCTCTCTCTCTCTCTCTGAATCTTTTAATCCCCACAGTTTTGCAGATCTTGGCACCCCTGTTCACCTCTCTTATTTCCTTTCTGTCTCACTGTATTCTTCTCCTCTCATTCCAGAATGCATTTCCTGTGAATGTAAAAATTAGCAAAGAGTATTTTATAGACCATCTTGGGAGGAAGTCATCAGATCATCCTAGGGAATGGGGAAAGGGAAGAGGAATATTTATAAAAAGAATTTTTAAAAATCCCCTGTTAAGAATGTCATAGTCTTTGGCAAGGTCTATGCAAGCACAAAGTGAAATGAAAGGCTGTTCTTAACTGGATAACTGCCAGTATAGACAGCCAGTGGTAGAGTTGAGATTATACAGAGGAAATGACCTTTCTCCTATAATTACCTGCATATTTTGGGCAACATCAGACCCAAGTTACCTGGGTAATTATGGCTTTGTAGATGTGACCTTAGAACAAAACAGATTCCAGTTAAGTTTTCCATGGAAAATGTTTGCTGTCTTTGGTGATAAAAGGAGGGAAGGCACCCACTGTTTTTGCAACCATGTGAAGCCCAGTTACAAGACTTTCTTCAGCTCCATGCCCAGTAGGTTCCCAATAAATTTCTCCTGACCTTTTGGGGATGACTTTATTATTCGGCCGCTTGTAAGCCCTTTGAAAAACTAACCTGTGTTTATTTCTGAGTCAAAGGTGTTCAGGTTTCCTGTAACCTCCTCCTGAATTTGCCGGCGTTTCGGCAGAATATTAAAAGGATGATATTCATGCTTAAACTGTCCGTTTTCCTCAAGAAATTTTCCTTTCATACTTGAAATACTGCCCTACCATTGAGCCAGAAATCCAATCCACACAGTAAGGTGATCATCATTCCCCTCCCTCCACCTGCTTTTCCCAGCCTTTATACTGATTTTTGTCTTTTTGTTTGTTTGTTTGAACCAACACTAAAATGTCTTCATAAAGGGAAGCAGGCGTGTGGGATCAGATTAAGCAAAAGGGAATTACCAGTGAAAAGCCTCACCAAATGTTGAAAAACTGGAATGTTTTTCTTTTTGTCGAAGAGCCTGTCTTTTCCTTGTTATAATGAAGTTAAAGACGGCCAATGCTGCCAGCTCTCACTTACAGTATTTAAAGCTAAAACCTGTAGATTATCTTAAAACGTCTTTTCACTTAATTTCCGTCTCCTGCAGGCTAAACCAGAGCTATCTGCGGGTAGCCAAATGCTCAGATGTGAGCAGCGCCTCCATCTTCCGCTGTGCCCATTTTGGGGGGAAGATATTGATAACAAACTAAAGCCCTGAAAGTGGGCAAAGAAGTTAAAAAAAAAAAAAAGGGTCTGGCTGGCAAGTCCTGTAACACTGACTTGTCCCGCGGTTGGTCAGTGGGTCGGTGTTACGAGCTGTCACTCGTTCGCCGCTCTCCTGTTTCGTGCTCAGTCCTGTGCGGAGAGTCTGGAGCTGGAAGCGCAGCGTGAGCCTCGTCCTGGCTCCGAGCCTCCATCCCTGGGCTGTGGCCCTCTCGGTTTCACCAGCTTCATTATTCAGACACAGGCGCTGTGCTTCTGCCAGGTAAACCTGCCAGGACCAGCTCCTCCTGCTTCTCCTCTTCTTCCCGGTTTATAATGCTCTGCCTTCAAGTCCCTGCTTCACACCCACCTCTGCTGCCCTAAATTTCCTAACTCAGCCGGCCAAGCAAAAATCCTTCTAAGTCCCTCTGCACCTTCCCCCTAAATTTGCACTTGGTCCGACTTCGTTCTAGACACTAGTTAAGAATTCTGCGCCATCTCACCCTGGACACCTGATAATGCCCTCTGCTTTCTCCCCTCGGTGCCTTTGCTTAAGCTGCCTCCTCCTTCCAAGACTCCTCTTCCCCACTCCCGCGCTGTGGACATCTTGGCCTCAAGTACAATTTCCTCAGTGAAACTTTTCTCTCAGTCTCTCCCACTCAGACTTTGAAGCACCATGGCCTCTTTTTTCCCCACCTCTCTTTTGGAACTTTTTATCTTCTGCTCTGAGTTGTACTTGCCACGTCCTTAGTAGTCAAAGGCAGCAGAGAGAAGGTCTTTTGCCACTCTCCTGTATTCCCCATCAGCCTCCCTGCAGAACTGCCTCCAATAAATATTTAATTGCATATAGACTGCGTTTACTCTGCCATCATAGCTTCAAGACAGTCCCCCGGGTGCCCTTTGCAACCCAGTTGCTAACCTTAAATTCCTCCTTTATGGAAAACCTGAAAATCTGAAACTCTGTCCTCCCTAAGTTATTCAGAGCCAGAGCTGTGTCTTCCTCATCTTCTTATTTCCCAGAGCGCTTAATCTAACTGCCTTGCACCCAGTAGGCATTGAAGAAATACCTGTTGAATCGTCAGAGGAAACCTAAAAAATTATTTCTATAATTCACCAGGTTTTCAGACTATAGATGTAGAGAAGAATGGAACTTTCTGTGAATATTTTAAATTAGATCATGAAGTTCCATTAAATATTATTATATTTATCAGTCAAGAGAGGCTAGCGATGCTATAGTAACAAATACCCCCCAAATCTTAGTGGTTTTTAACAACAACGATTTATTTCTTGCTCGTGTTCATTGTGGGTTGGTGGGGAGAAGAGGGACTCTAGTAATCATCGTCACTCAGGGACTCATTCTCACAAAACCAGCCACTATCTCACACTAGTGGCTCTGCTTAAGGAAAGAGAGCTCCACGGGGTCTAACGTCAGCGGTTTAATGTCCCAGCCCAGAAATGGTTCCTGCCGCTCTGCTCGCAGTTGATTGGTCAGAACTAGTCACGTGTGATCCCATCTACCCACACAAGAGCCCGGAAATGCAGTTCTACCAGGTGCCTGGAAGATAGCTAGAAATATTTGGATAATAGCACAAGTGACTCCCATGCTATATTATCTGCTCAAAGGTTTTTAGAGCGAGTTTATATGCAGTACTGAATTTGGAAGCATGGAGAATATTCATGCAATTCTTCTCTCTTTGCATAAATGATTCTTTCCCTCACCTACCAAGGTGTACTGCTTAACCCTAGAAGACTTGGCTTCAGCGATTAAGGGACAAGTGGTTCTGTTTTTTCTAAGTGTAAGATGGAGAACTTGCTCACTGCTTGTGGCTCTTCAGCTGCTCTTACCAATACTTCAGAGGCTCTTCGGATGGGTCAGTTGGGCTCGAGGCCATTACCCCATGGCTGCCCCCAGGGTCACTTTGAGATTTGCCACAGTCAGGATCATAGAAAATTAGTATAGGTTTTATGAATTTTTTTCTAAGAAATTACTCAGACAGTATAGAAATATTACATAATAGCTGCGTTGTTTTCATAGTGAAAAGCTGGAAACAGCCTGAATGTCCAACAACAGGGGATTAGCTGTTGTGGTATATATAGAAAGTGGAATACATGTAGCCATTAAAATTATATTTTAGAAGAATGTTTTAGGAGATTGAAGAAAATGTTCACAATACATTGCTAAGTTAAAAAAAAGCAGGCGCTAGAACAGAATGTGTAGCAGATTCTGCTTTTAAACAATGCATTAAAGTTGGAAAGAAAAATACTAATATGTAAATGTGAACAGGGCTCCTCTTTTCATCTCTTTGTGGCTACACTATGAGTCGTTTTTGTGCTTTTTCCCTAGCACAAAGAGGGGGAGTGTTTAAGTGAGCAGGAATGCCTGGCACATAAGGAGATATGTAAATATCTCTGGTCTCTGAAGTGTGTTAATTTCAAGTAGCTTGCATGGTGTTACTTCTTCAGGTGAATGGTTTGATCTAAGGCACACAAATGACTCTCATATGTCTAGGGTGGCATGAGCCTGGTGCCAAGACAGAAATTCAGAAACGGTGCTCCTATGGATCAGGAGACAGTTTGACATCAGTTCACACATGTCCAGGCGGAAGCATTTTACCATTTCTTGCCCTTTCTTCTGCTGAGGCGCTGTATAGATCTTCCATGGCATTTTGACTTGACATTTCACAGCTGCTGCAAATTCGCTAAGCAGGGACATGACACTGGCACTTTGAGGCCGCTGGTAGCACGTTGGTTTGTAAAGAGATGCTAAATTTGCTGAGATAGTGAAAAACTGGCATGTATTTATTTTGGGATGATATGGACTCTTGTGAAATAAGGGCCCATTCTGGAAGAACTTGTAACACTCATTCATCTTGTGTTGTGTACTGAGCTATAATGCTACAGCTGTCATCCACTTTCAATGAACGATTGTCATATTGTCAATCCACAATAATACAGAACAATTTTCATTCCCCATGTTGAAGCATCGCCATTGTAGTATAATTCAGTTCATATTAACAATGCTTTGATGACAATTCCTTTCCACTCCACCCTTTTAGCCCTCCCTCTCTCCTTTTCTTAACCAGAGGGGAAGGTATTTTGACAATATCTCCAGTGTTAACAGTTTTCTGCTTTTAAAACACTTTGGGCCCCTAGCCCTTATTGAAACTGCAGAGAACACACCAATCTATTTTTTTCTTTCATATGGAACTCTCTTGGGACTCGGTAGTGCCTTACCCAGAAGAACTAAAAGTGTGTTTACCTGTTTGTCTTATTTATTCTTAAAACATCTTCATGAAAAAGGAACATGTATTATCATTCCTTTTTTACAAGGAGCACAATTAGAACTCAACTCTCTTCACGTTTTACAATCAGTTCATTATAAGAGGCTGCTGATTTTTCCTAATATTAACCATGGTGTCAGTAGCTGTTTACATGGAGGAATTAACTACCCTAATGAATTTATATTCGCTCGTTTTCCCTAGAGGGGGAATTGATCCTATGTATAAGTCTTCACTGATTTTCAAGGTACTTTCCTGTCACGATAGACTATTTTAAACTGATTGAGAGTGTTGTCTTTGTTAGAATTTTTCCAAGAGCTAAATCTAGATGGGCACAGTCGATTTGATTAAAATACGCTGTGCATACTTGAATAAGCTGTTCCAGGTACGATGCTACAGGTTTTAAATAAAAATTTTATTGTGGCTGTTGGCCACTTTCACTTTTCTCATTTTTAAATTCTTCCCTCGCTCAGATGCTTGCCTGAAAATATATGGCAGAATGTGGAGGCATGGAGAGAGTTTGAGGAAGGGAAGAAGTTGGATGTCAGAAACTACCAGAAGTTTTTATAAGGTCATGAATCCTCCAGATGATTGCTTTCCCCTCTTCCCCGGCATTCCTATAAAATAAAAATCAGGGCTTTTGAGACAGCACAGTTCTCAAATATAGGAAAACAAAATTGAAACTGGTGGAGGAAAAGAATTCTGTCTGGGATCTAAGAGTTGAACAGAGCCTTAGGTAAATGAGTATAGATTTTACAGACCTAAGTTTCTCCTATTCTGCATCCATAAATGAGGACTTGAGAAACAGAGAGAGAGGAGGGGTGAGAAGCAGAGGGGAAGGGAGAGATACAATCATAAAATATGCATGTCATGTCCAATTTGTCATATCCTTACTGCTGTGGTGCATCTTGGAGCAGTCCTGAATTTGAATAGCTTATCTTTTTGTCCCCATAGATAGACTTCTTTTTTTCAGACTTGGGTCCCTGTTCCTGGCTTGGGCAACGTGGCCACTGAGTCTTTGAGGGCATTGCACCACCCAAGTTTAGACGCCTCAGGGACTCGAAGTACAAGACTCACCCGACATCTTGGAACAGGAAGTGGAGACCCTGCCACTAACTGAAACTTCAGACTTCATGTAAAGTTTGTGCTCAGGCTGGAATGTTGCCAGGGCACCAGGGCAGATCTCTCTCCTCTAGCAGGAAGCACCCCGGGGCCCACAGGAAGCTCCACAGCCCCTTACACATCTTCATCCTACAGCCAGATCCCGCAACACTGTCTTGTCAACATGGCCCCTGTGCGACTGGGTTAGACAAAGGAGGCATCAACCTTACTTGGGACCTTGCTGCTTTTAGAAGAAAGGCTCTTGATCAGAGTGGGTGCAGTAGGGGCCCGGACGTGTGTGAGGCGTGGTTTTGTTGAGCCATGGTTTGTTCATAAGGCTGTTCTGTATGCTTACGGACACGCTCTGCAGCAGCCTTTAAAGCCACAAGTTACAAACAGCCAGCATAGCTTTGTATTCATTCACTCACTCATCCATCCACTCGCTCACTAACAAAATGGCTGATAGTGCTGGGTCTGCAGTCAGACAGCTGGGTTTGAATCCCAGCTCCGACATTTCCTGGCTATGTAATTTGGGTACATTAATTACTTCCTATTAGTAAAATGTGGATAATAATACTTCCTGCTTCACAGTGAATATATGCTTCAAACAGTACCTTACACTTAGGTCTTAACCTTAGCAAAAATAGCTGTTTTATTCATTTATGTCTTGAATGAGAGATAGATAGCTACACGTATAGCCTTACTGAGAATTCTTCTAGTTAAAGGTCTCTCATGAAATAGACAAGCTTTCTGGATGATGGAATTGCAGCCCTCCCTTTAGATTCTAGAGGTATGGTTGTTCTTTTTATTTTTCATTTGTCTGAACCATTTGAAAAATAAATATTAAGACCATTAAATAGGAAATGTCCAATTTTGAATCAAAAGTGTAGTTTATTGTATCTCAGACAAGAAGCAGTACAATTAATCAAAGTATGCACCTAAGCTTTCGACACAGTGTTGCCATCTTAACAGTAGCTTGCTTATGCCAGCAGCAAAGAAGCCTGGAGAGCAAGTGGCGATGAAATCGCAAAAGGTATTTTCCACAACTTGTTGAGAATTGAATATTTTTCCTTGCAAGAAGTGGTCCAAAGCCTGAGAGAAGTGGTAGTCAGTTGGTGCAAGGTCTGGTGAATACAGCTGATGACAGAGTTTCCAAGTCCAGCTTCTGTAATTTGAGCAGCGTTGTTTGTGCAACGTGAGGTCTTGCGCAAGTATTGGCCTGTCTCTATTGACCAATCTCAGCTGCTCAATTGCAAGCATCCTCATCATTCCATCCAATGGGTTGCAGTAGACATCCGCTGTAATCTGTTGACCAGGTTTGATGAAGCTGTAGGGATAATACCAGTGCTAGACCACCAAACAGACACCATTAGCTTTTTTTGATGAATATTCATTTTGGACTGTGTTTCGGCACTTCATCTTTATCCAGCCATTGTGCCGAATGCTTGTGATTGTCAAAAAGAATCCATTTTTCATCACACATAATAACGGGGTAGAAATGGCTCGTCTTTATGTCATGACAGCAAAGAAAAGCAAGCTTCGAGACAATTTCTTTTCTGACACTCCTTTAATTCATGCGGAACCCATCTATCCAGCTTCTATACCTTGCCCATTTGTTTCCAATGGTCCAGTATTGTTGGAATAGTAACGTCAAACCTTGCTGCTAATTCATGAGTAGTTGACATGGATTCGCTTCCACTACAACTTTCAGCTCATCCTTATCCACCTTGGTCTCAGGTCGCCCACGTGGCTCATTTTTCAAGATGAAAATCACCAGAACAGAACTTCTCAAACCATCAATGTACTGTGCGTTTATTAGCCACATCCTTCCCAACACTTCATGGATATTTTGAGCTGTCTGTGCTGCATTGGTTTCATGACAGAACTCATATTTGAAAATAACACGAATTTTTGACTTATCCATAGTTTCACAAAAATTGCTTCAAAAAAATTTGAAAGATAACCACAAGCCAAAACACATGTTTGAAAGACTGAGGATGTCTTCACAGTAAAAACACAACAAGAAGTGTCAAAGTGAAATGTCTGAGATATTAACTGTCAAACTTAGTACTTAAGGAAATCAGACATTTCACTTAATAACCTAATATTTTCCCCCCTCCCCATCTTAAACAGTGCTAGAGGTAAGATCACTCCTCTAATTGTTGGAGGGAGGGGGGATGGATTGAATTCTAGCTCTTCAATTTGGAATAATCGATCCTCCTGCCTTGCCCTCTCTTTCCTACTCTTCCATCTCCTAGTCCCTTTCTTCCTCTCTCTCTTTCTTTATCCTCCCATCACGGCCTACTCCATGGAGCCCGAGCTAGCAAAGATGTGTTTATCCAGGGGTAGCTCATTCATAGTTGTTGCTTCAAGACCTGCTCACAAAGTACTGTAATTTACCTCTTGAAAATTAGGACACCTCCATATGCATTTATGTAGAAATGCTTGCATATTATTGGACCTTAAATAATTTCTGTCATACAAAAATAAAGTCTTATTTTAAATGTAAGAGTTTTAAAAATATTCACAATGTGTCATTTGACACAGCGATTCTTTGGTGTCCTCCATGAAAGTTTCATAGACTGCATTTGAGAGACAAGCAGAAATAGTTCTTTTCTTTCAGGGATTTGGGTTGAATTAAATATATTAGCTGAGATTGTCATAACGTCTCAAGAATAGAAGGAGGGTAATATTTTATGTTTATGTAATAGTGGAAGGAGACTATTATTATGCATAATATATATATTTGAATCCTATTTAAATCAGGGAAGAGTTCATTCCTGACACTGATTCCCCTACTCTGGCAAGATAAGGTCAGTAGGAAGGACACAAATATGGCAATTACTCTGTGTGTAATTGAACATTTGCATTTTTTCCACAAAATTATGGTGTCCTTTTGATAAGCACTGTACACTGTGTATGGTTGATTTTTTGAGGGGGTTTGCTTTGAAGTTTCTAATTTCAGTCAGGCATAATGTTAGATATAATATGGCATCTAAGGGCTAGAGGAAGCTTGGTGGCTATCAACCGTATTAACCTTGTATGGAAGAGAGATAGTTCATTGCTCGAGGATGAAATTCTACATAGTGGTTGAAAACAGCACATGATGAGTACCCACCTCTCTGTGGAGTTTAGGCAAGTTTTGAGATGTATCGCCTAAGTACAAGATATGTTTCTTTGTTTCTCTTTATATCCCACCCAATATTCATTCACTCATTCAGATGATTAGAGATACCCCCAACACTATGATGGAATAGAAATGATATGTAAAAGCATTCCTGCCTTGAAGGATCTAATAAGGTGCTCCCTTTCCCTATGTCTCTCTTATATGAGACCAGATATGTATATATATATATAGAGAGAGAGAGAGAGAGAAGAGACAGAGAGAGACAGAGAGATAGCATAAAGGAAGAGAGAAACTAGGTAGCATCCCCCCTTTTTCCTGGGCTTTTCTGCCCCAAATCTTCAGTGCTTGAGTGCATCGTGGTTTCACTAGTATGTCCATCTACGTCTTCATGCACTTTATTTTCATCTTTTGCTTTTTAGCCTCTGTGAGTGTTCGTATGTTTGTTGTTTGCCCCTGTTGCAGCAGTGGCAAAGGCGCTGGCCTTTGAACCTCATGTGTGTTTTCATTTCTTTTTGGGGACTGGGGGTAAGAGGAGATGGGCAGTGATGACAGTAGAGTATATTTGCTCTTAAAAGAGAAAAATCTCAGAGACATTTTATAGCCGTGCAGTAGCACCCACATCAGGGTGGCTCTTGTTGTTTGGTGTCTGTTATGCTGGGACAATCCATTGGTTTTGTCAAATATTAAATACCTTTCTGGCCCTGCATTCAGGAGGCACTGTGGAGCGGTAGGAAATACAGAGATGGAATGAAACAAGCAGTGACAAGGTGACAATGCAGTGTCACCAGCATGGTGGGAGGGCTGTGCCTGAAGTGCTGTGGGAGGCCAGGAGGAGGAGCAGAGGAGGGAAGTCTCTCAGAGAGGTGAAGTCACCTTCAGGGGCCGGGGACTCAGAGAATGGTGATGCTTCTAATCAAGGCGTGCTTAGCTCTCAGACCACGCAAGCACACAGGGGTAAAGATCACCATGTGCAGTCACCTGAATCTTGGTTCCTTGGCCGGTGGGCTGCAGGAGGGAGTGGGCACGTGGATTTCCATGTGAATGTGCTACTGGGGAGCATTCCAGCAAGCAGGTAGGGACATTATAGACTGTCTTCCAAAGCTTCAGTGATGCTTTCACAAATCACAGTCTCAACCACACCAGCCTCATCTCAGCTCTCCCCTTGCATCTGACTCTTCTTTCCATCATTCCCTCAGTCCTCATCCCAGGGAAGGTTATGGCATTTTGTTTAATTTGCCTTAATTTACCTTATTCCTATACATACAGAAGTAGCCCTGTGGTTGCAGGTGTCATCTCAAGAGCACCTTCCTGAATAATAGTAGCTGAGCTTGCATGTGCTAGCCTCTGCTCTCTGTGTCTTATGTAGACTGACTCCTTTAATCCTCATAACAGCCCTGGGATGTAAGTTCTATTATATCCCCATTTTACAGATGGGGAAACCGAGGTGCAGGGCATTCAGTACTTGCCCAAAGTCACACATCTAGTAAGTGGTGAAGATGGCATCATGGACTCAGGTGGTCTGGCTTAGGAGTCATTGCTCTAAATATGTATGCTACTTCCTTGGAACGTGCACTCGTTGTGCTGGGCCCATAGGATGGAAAGAAAACACAAAATTCTTGCCTCCAGTAGAAACAAAAGATATACCTATAAAAGTATCAGAACCCACACAGGGGTCTCTCCATATAGATGTGTTGTCTTTTTTTGTTTGTTCTTAACAGCCCAAACATTTTTATTTGGAGCCATAATAGGTTCACCATTGGCCAGCCAACTGGGTGACTCTGGACAAGTCATTTCGTTCCCTGACTCATCTGTATAACGTAGGGGTGGGATAAAATTATCTTCAGGGTCCCTTCTAGGTCTGAAGTTGTTTGGTTCTTTGTTTTTGGAATGTTTTTGCATAGAGCACTCGGTGATACTGGAAACATTTAGCTCTTACGAGTGCATTTCTCTCTGATTCTCTTCTTCACCCATGTAGAATTTCTGAAGTATCCTGTGATCTTTATTAATCACACAGGGACTGTCATCTTCTCAGACTCTAGTGGAATGGCTAAGGTGCCCTCTGCAGAAGATATCGTGGCTAATGTTCTCATTACTGACTAATTGGCTAAAGAGACTTCTCTCACATTGCATTTAGGCTGATTGATAGTTTTCTATCACCTGGTGGGTGGAATGGACGGCCAGACCAATTACCACCGCAGAGAGAGCCCCATACAGCAGAACAGAGCAGCCTGAGACAAAAGGCCTTATAGATTATGTCTAATCAGGGTGCCTGCTGAGAGTTTGTTAAACGAAATGATTTTCTGAAACGTACAGTTTGGCATGCCTTGAAATACATGTACCTTAGGGTCACCCTTAACTCACTGGGCCTTGTCTTATTGAAGGAGGGTATGTTTCTGGTTATGTCAACGTGGCTAGCCTGGATGACTAGTTAGCTGTGTAACTTAACACTAGCTAGCTTTGTGCTGAGTGAAAATTTGCATTCGTTTGTTCAAAAATGAAGCTGCAGGCCTCCCGTGAGTCACATCACACAGAGACACGCTCTACTTAGATGGAATCTTGTAGACATAGGGCATTACTCAGATTCCTTTTTGTATTCATCTTCTTTTTATGTTGCTCAAGCTATTTAGAGAAAATAATATTCAGGTCACTTGCTTAGTCATTTAAATTGAGTCCATTTCTTTGTAGCTAATGCATTAATTTATTGAAATCTCTGTTTAAAGTGCAAACTCCAGTTTTAGAGCGGAAAGATAATAATGTGTTAAGCATTCATGTTAAAACCTAACCCAAGGAACTTTTTGATCACATCTTAGTTGTTGTTCTTTTTTTTTTTTTTAAAGCAGAGGGTCAGAAGTCATTTATACTGCTTCCCTAGAAACAGTCTTGAATTTTGAGATTTTTCTGGGAACGAAATCTTAATGCTTCACTTTCCCAGTAGTCGACTGAATTGTTATACAGTCAGCAGAGGACTAAAAGATACCATCAAATTAACACAATGTCTTCTACTTCTGTGGCCCCCAAGCAGGGCCACAGAAATGCCAGCTGGGATCCTTGGAACTTGTGACAATATCAGTGTGATATAAATTCTCGTGTTGAAGCAAGTTTCAGCATTGGAAAGCAGGATCGAAGAGCACAGGGTGAGGGCTGTAATCCCAGCATGGGCCATCGTGTGCTCTTGAACCATTGTCTTCAAGGTGATTTCTAAAATACACATAGAGAGTTTGATTCTAGAGATCAGCTCTAGGAGACCAACTTGTGGGAAAAGAAATGAAAGAAAGCATGATGGGTTTTGTAACTTGACAACTTTTAGGTAAATTATTGCTGTGTGACTACTAAATAGAGAGAAAAAAGAAGAAAGGACACGTCGCTTGGAGTGGGAAAAGGAGGGCTGGAGCACACCTGCTGCCTTTGAGGTAGAAACTCAGAAGCTGTTCCTTCTCATCATCTCCCCAGCCTTCTGCTCCAGGAGCTTCCTGCTGGAGCGGCGCTTGGACTTGCCGGCACACCGTACAGCCTGCACTGAGCCATCAAAGGGGTCGAGGGAGAGGTGCTGATCTAGCTCAGCACCCGATTTGAAAGGGTCATTGTGTGGCACAGCAGTGGCACGGCTGTTTTCAAGAGGGGCAGGTTTTACATCACTGTAGCTCTTTCATCCTCCGTGTAGTATTCCCTGACAATGAAGATGGAGCCGGTAAATACTTGTGTTCCTGCATGTTGGGTGACTGAGGTCTCTTGCGACATCCCTCTCCCCAACTGCTGTGTCCACTCGAGGCAAATGAATCCAGAAAAGCAGCGATGCAGGCTATGACATGTGCCACTGGTAGATTATTCCCTTGCCTCATGTTAGGACATACTGTGTCAGAACGGGCCCCGCATGCATTAGGAAAACACACACGCTTGTTATTTAATGAAGACCTTGACCGACAGGGTATGTGAGCTCAGTTAACAGCAGAAATGCTATTGACAACAGAATAAGGCTGTAGTACAGTGACAAGCCATTCAGAAAAGAAATCTGTCCCAGTCCTTACTTTCCTATACAGTCCATTCCCTTCCGTAGATATGCTTTGTTTCTGGTTTGAGTTCATCCCAGTCTGTTCTCAGCTATGCTGTTTGTTCTTGTATGAGTGCCTCAAGAAGAAATATAGCAGGATAAAACTCTTAAAAGTAGAGAGTCTCCTTTGAAAAGAATTAAAGTAAAGCTTTACCCCTCAACCTCGGATGGAACAATTTTGTGTAAAACTTTATTATTTTGTTAGCATTTTATTGGAAAAACTTTACATATATTCTCAGAGGTAAAGATATGGTTTTGTAGGTTTAAAAAGCTATCAAGTGATGGTTCCAGTGACTATACTATTGGATAAAACAAGGAGGAAAACCTGGGTCCTCAGTTCTGATATCAGATCTTAAAAGGAGTATGTTGATTTCGCATATTTGGAGAACATAAATGTCCTATCTTTAAGGGCTCACCTTAGATCCTTGGCTCACACTGTTGGACAACTAAACACATTTTGGACTTGTGTCTGGTAACTGTTTTCCGGTGGGCTTTGTAGATGTTAATCTGCTTGCTCTACCCATCTATAAACCCTGTCAATATGTCATTTGATTTGGTTTTATATCATTAACTGGAATTTACTGAAATTAGATCAGCAGGGAGTCAAATATAATCAAGTAATAGCAGTGCCTACTATTTTGTACCTCCCCTTCAAATCCAAAGTAAGACAAACATTTGTTCAGTTACTGAATCGTTGCATTTATATGTATGTGAACATTGGACAGTAAAACCTCAATAAACTATTCAGGGTTTAAATTTCCTAGTAATCTACTACATTTCTGTCAAAGTCAAATCACAACCAAACTATCTCACGTCAGATATTCATTCGTAAGGAACTAATTTCCAGGTTGAGTCTGAGGATCAGTTTGTATTCAGCCCATCTCTCCCGTAGGCTGCTTGGTAATCTGTACAGGGTCTCGGCCGAGAACACAGAAACCCTGGGTCCTAGTCTTGCTTCTATCCTGGTACTTGGCTGGCTTACTCCCCAAGTTCTTGTGAACGATATAGAAGACTTTTGTAAACACTTGGGTGCTGTACAAAGCTGTTGTTGCTGCTGTTGTTATTGTTATCATTATCGGTCCACACTATGAGAAGAGCAGTGTACTATGATGTCTTCGAGACCCATTGTAAGATGGTTATCATCAAAAACCGATTTGTGATCTTCAGGCTGTTGTATTTCCAAAGGCAGGTAAATCCTTTAACATATCTTTTACAAAGATTTTTAAATAAGAATTGAACTATTTTTTTAAAAAAAATAGACTCATACCATTGCTTAATGCATACAGACATCATTCCATTTTATATCCAGTGCCTTGCGAACATTTGAACATCCACCCAGTCTTTATATATACGTTACTTAATCCTCCTGACAGCCCTATGTGGTGGGTTCTGTTGTGACCCTCATTTTATACACATGGAAACTGAGACCTAGGTAGGTTAGGTGGGTTATCCGAGATCACAGAGCATCAGAATTGGTTGGAATCCAGGTCCTCTGATTCCAGAGCTCCGCACTCATAACTGCTGTGCCACACCACCTTACATGAACAGCGTGGGGTACAAAATAGACACCCAGTGAGTTGATCAGATGTCATTATGGAGTTACAGTGCACTTCAGGCTGGGCCTCCCCAGCCCTTCTGACCCTTGGTTTTCAGTATTCTACCACCCGAACCCAGTAAAACCTTTCTTTCCTATACTCTGCCTCTTCCTGCTTCAGCTCTTCTTCAAGGCTTGCATCTTTCCTCCTCTGCAAAGGCTTTCCTTGTCACTTTCGCTCTGTGTGAGCTTCTCTCCTTTCTATAGACCTACATTTTGTATTAATATTTGGAGATTAATTACAGCCTCACATCCATGGTCATCTTTCCAGGTGCTTATATAGTTGCTACGGGGCATAGTTATAAACGGCACGGAAAAGCTCCTGCTGTTTGTTTCTCCGTAGCTCTTAGTGTGATGATGTTCACAGGATGTGCTCGATAAGTATTTCTAGGTCTATTGATTATGTGAAATCCATATACAAAGAAGAGGTTCAGCTGGAGCCTCATTCTTCTATAGCTTTTTGGAAATTCAGACACCAACTAATGTTTCGAACACCTGTTCACAGTTAGAAGCTGGCGGCTTTTCCCCGAAGATACAATTTCTCCCTTTCTATAAACTTTCGACCACAAAATAAGTCAATCAAGGAACCTTGAAGGGTACACCGCAGCCAGTTTCATTCTCTCATTCTTTATAAACAATGAGAAAATTTTTCCAATGGCAGAAATGACATAAATTCATTGTAAGTAATTTTGGAATGTATTGAAAAGTGCAAAGGCAGAAGAATAAGGATTGACCATATTCCTAGATGTCTAGTAAGTTTACCTTAGAATACATTTTTAGAAGTGGCACTGACAGCATGAAGAGGTTTCAGATATTAAGTCTTTGATAACATACTGCCAAACACCTTTTGGTAAGATTGTACCAGTTTACCTACTTGCATCAGCAATGGTCATGTGAGTCCAGTACTCTTATTTTTGTATCATGTGTAATAGAAATTATTTTCAGATAACTTACAGTTTTGCTAAGTCACAGGACTTTGAAACTGCTTAGGCTTGGCAAGGAACTGAATAAAAGTGAGATGATTTTTAAATGTTTGGTTTACTAGAACTAATTAACAATTTCAGTTTCCTTGAAAGCAGAATAATTTCAAGTCTGAAGTTTTCCTTCAGGTTAAAATCACTCTACATTTCAATGCTAGAGGTTCAAGAAATTCTAAGACAAGTCATTTGCTGTAAATACAGACCAGAGTAGCCACTTTCAATTTTGCCTGGATTTTATCACTAACGGTGATAAAAGGGCACTTAACCTCTTTGAGCTTCCTTTGCCTTGTCTCTGAAAACGAGTGGGTTGAACTAAATTATATCTAAAACCATTTCCAATTCTGTGATTCTAGAACCATCCATCTAAATCTGTATGGATACAACCAGAGCTATGGGAATACTGTTTGGTGGCTGGGAAAATGAACCATCCTAGTTAAAGACAAATAAATTTGAGGATGAGCTGGAGTTAGGATCCAAAGTTTTATGTTTGCTTTGGACATTTAAAAAAATATATTAGCGCCCACTATTTAAGATACTTGGCCAATCAGCCAGAGCAGACAGAGACTGCAAAGTTGGTTCCAGTTGTTGAAAAAAGTTGCCTCCAGTAAAGGTTGGGAGTGAGGGTGAAGGCAAGACTGGAAATAAATCTGTAGGAGAATCTGAGCATAGTTCAGAGGACAGAGAAATCACAACGAAAATCTTTGTGAAAGAAGAAATTTTTCTGATGTACCTTGGCAGGCAGAAATATTGGAAGGAAGTTTCTAATGAAGGTAATCTTGTCATTTCCAAAATATCATGATGACTAACCCTATGAAAGTTTAAAATTTATGGATAAAAGTTTCCATGCCACTGCAGGGTTATTAAAAAATTTAAGTTAAATCCCACTTCAACAAATGTCACTCATTGTAAATCTTTGTCTAACCAATATTGTGAAACCTTTGCTGATGGATTACTTATTTGAATCAAAATTTAATATAGCAAAATTTCACTGAAAGAATTGTGACGGGCTCACAGGGTCTGTTGTCTATCCTCTGATAACTCTGTAGTCTCCTCACATCTACTCACAAACTTCCTCGGAGTTTAAAGCAGTGTGAAACTTTTTGTTCTTTGTGGTAGTCTATAAGAAAAAATTACTTAGTTCATTTTTAAATATTTATTCTTTCTATAATAATATTATACACACAGAATCTCAGCTTTGACCCTCGGAGGAGAGCCGAAGGTCCAATGTTCTGATGATTTCATATGGACACACACTGGCTGTATTTGAAGAATAAATATTTAAATCGTAGAATGAGTAAGCATTGCAAGAATAATGATGGAGTTTTCTTTGTTGTTAATCTATTTGTGCTTGAATTTGCTTTAAATGCCCCTTTAAAAATCTTTCCTAATATAGTGGGAACAAGAGTAGTCCTAACGGGTGGCAATTTTGAAGGAAGGGTTTGACCACGGTGACCGAGCGCAGCAGCGCAGTGTCTGTGCGATCTGCAGCTGCTTGTGGCAGATTTTGATCTCTGCCTGTCGTGACATGACCAGAGCTGGGTTTCTTCGGGTGGTATTTATTATATGCCGATGCTGTGCTACCCACCTGTGTCATTTCAGTTCCTTATCATCAAAGGTGGGAGCCTCCACCTCTGCCTGACACAGTAGTGCCTAGAGAGGTGATAATGATGATGATTTTTTACCATCCCTGGGGTTTAAAATGTCTCCTCTGTTAGGAGGCTTGCCCAGTGGCAGGGGGTGACCTCAGTACTCCCCCCCCCACAAGCACTTAGCTGGCAGCAGTCGACAGCACGAGCTGGGAGAGTAGGATGAACAGCCAAAAAGAGAGGGGGAGGTAAAATGCCTTCGGGAGCTGAAGGGAAAGAAGCTGAGATGAGGTGAAGGAATCTAGAGTTTTCAGAAAATACAGAAGCAAAAATGGCTGGAAAAGAAAAGAAACGAAAAATGTGAAGAGAAAAAGAAAAGCGGAGAGGAGGTGGAGGGGCTGAGGATGCCATGCCCCGGGATAGCTGTTTCGAGCCTGGCTCTCATTTTCCTCTCTCCAGTTAATAAAAGCTGATTTTGTCTTCCTGTGATATTTATCTTCGCTCCAAAGAGACAAGCTTGCCCCTGGTGAGGATGGGATAATTTAGGGCAGGACCCTTGCCAAAGCGGGTGTTTGTTGTCCAGGGCCTTCTCTGTGGTAGTGTATCAATAAATGACTGTAATTTTAAAATAATTTAATCCCCTGTCTCCAAGGAAATGGCCATGAAGTTTCTCATGTGTTGTTGGTGTGGCATTTGAAGATGAAGAATACAGTTATCCTGCAAATGGGAGGGGAGAGGAGGAACAAGCCACAGACAGGGGCAGCACCAGAACAGAAGGAAAAGAAAAGACTTGTGCGCAGAGAAACCAGGAGGAGCGGAGGGAAAGATGTGATGGGAAGAAAGATCCTTACTTCGCCTTATTCGTTTCTTCCTACTCACAGAACGTTACATCCACGCTCAAATGAAAATGGTGTGAATGTGTGAGTAGCTCTCAGAGGAGAAAAAAACAATCTACTTATTTCATCTTCATCGTCGTATTTTGTCAGACCAAGCAGAGTCCTCCTTAAACTGGCCACAATAATTTTGGTTAAAAATATGGATTTGGGACCAAAAAATGTAGATAGATTTATTTGGTATTAATTTTAAAGAACATAATAAGTTGGTACCTTTGCTTATTGCAGGTTTAAAAGAAAAACGTGTGATATCCGATATCCCTGATATAAAAATGGCATTTATGTAATAATTGTGGGCATCTTGTGTCAGTCTTTTAAAAAGACACGTGTAATTGAAATGATATATGTAATATTTACAAATAGTATTACACTTACAAATACAGTTATAAGGCCTCTTTTTCTTTAGTGTACAACTTCTTTCTAATTGGACTCTTTAAATAAATCTTTTTCTCAAGATTTTCCCTATTTTTAAAAATTTATTTCTGTGCTACAATACAGGGTGAAAATTAATTGGTAATTAATCCAGTATAACAATCAACAGTCACAAATTCAGTTACCGCACAAATAAGAAAGGGGTACGAAGAGAAGGACTGAATGGATCTAAATCCAGATATACACATGGATATCACCCAGAAAAGAGAGAGAGCGCAACATTTCCTCAGTTTATGGTCTTTGAGGCATAATTGACAAGTGGGAGAACAGTTGTCCTACTAGCAGTGGCAATATTCGAGGGAGGAACCGTTGCTGGAAGTGGCAGCGTGTGCTATTTTGAGGAGGCAAACTCACGCGTCGCCATCATTCCTTTTCCCCGGTAGAATCAGCATTGCTGCTGTACTGTGCTGCGTGGTCTTTGGTCTTACTGAGAAGGTGGTACCTGTCCCACCGGGGTAGGAGCAGGTGGATCCAGGCAGCCTCTGACCATTTAGCTGGGTCCTGTGCTTTTGTGGCACCTCTCACCTTGTAAAATTGAGGCAGGTGCTTTGCTCAGGGTCAGCGGTTTCACCTCGAAGGCCAGACATCACTGGAAAAACCAGAGGCAATATCAAAGTGACGATGACAACTGTGCAAAAATAGAAGGGGAAAAAAAAAGGAGAAGGCTGAAAGTAAATGAAGTCTGTCTGTAGGACTCTCACAAGACAGCATGGATCATCAAAGAGGATCCAGAGTTACAACCAAGAAGTATTTATGGTGATCGGTAGTGCAAAGGGTAATAACACAAACATAATAAAGAAGAGAAAGGAAGGCATAGCCGAGATAAAGGAGGCCTAGCATTAAATGGAGAGCGAGATAAGCTTAATGATTATGCTCAAATGACTGAGCTATCGATGGCAAAATGGCTGAGCTTCGGAACTGCTTTTAAAAACTGGCCTTTAAGAAGATAAATAAGGATAATTAAACAGTAATGAAGACCTGTTTCATTAAAAAAAGAAGAAGAAGAAAACAAATAAATGGGCAAGGTCTTGGATGATGTGTTAGCCAGCGTTAATGGAAGTAGTAATGAATTCTTCGAAATATGGAAGCTGTCCTTTGGAAACCGTGAAGAACAATGAGAGGGAGAGGCATACCCAATTCTAAATTGTCCCAAGTGTTGTTGGCAGAGATATCATGGATAATCAAAGCACAGATTCATTCTATTATATTTATTTTAGCCACGTTTTTTCAGAATCCTTACCCCAGGAACCTGATTATCATAGCTCCAGCCACCCCGAGCTTTTTGTTTTCTTCCTGCCCCATCTCTGTGCCAGTGTTGCCAATGTACAGTAAAAATAACAGTTGACAAGAGACATTGTCCTGCATATTTCACAGACCAAGAGCCCCTGAATAATTAATTTCTAAACAGGATTAGTCTCAAACCTATTCCAAGCACAGGACCTGCCCCATAGTAAGTATTCCATAAGTGTTTGTTGAATAAATAAATGAGTTAGGAACACCACATCGCTGACAAATAATGGAACAGCTGAGAGGGTAAATACATGAACGTCTGTGGGATATTAGAGCCATGAGCCACAAACAGCATAGATCTATAAACCTTTTTCATGTTAAGCCAACTTAATTGATTTTTTTTTGTTTTGAAAATTGGAAAACAGTAGACAAAAAGAATACACTAGCTATATTATTATATCTAAATACATCCAGACATGAATGGAAGAATTGATAGTGGGCCTCATGAAATTTAGTTCAGAAAATGAATTCAAATTGACTCGAATGTATCAAATTGATTGAAAACTACCTGAAGGACTGAAAGTGTCATGATAAATGGCAATGTATCGAATCTGGAGAGGGTGGGGGTCTATGTTCAGCATGGTCTTAGTTAACATCTTCATTAATACCTGCGAAAGGATATAAACAGCACATTCATTAAACTTGGAGAAGCTAAATAGAGAGGTGTTTTTAGGCACTGGGTGGAGCAGAGGGCAGTATAAAGAGAAGGAAGCTGCTCAAGAACAGAACGATGTTAATAATTTGATTAAAATCAGCTAATGGCCCGGCAGTGTTTCCTGCATGCCGAGAACAATCCAGGCACTGGAGGTGACGAAAAGATGAGTTAAAGAGTCTCTGCAGACAGATAACGCCAGCAAGTCACTACTCCAGGAGGGAGGATGAAGGAAGTGCTGCCCCCTTAGAGGTGCAAGCAAACTGCTGCGGGAGCACAGCAGTGACGAAACTCTGAACAGAGCAGTCAGGACTGCAAATTCATGTTGCTACAGTGTGAGAAAAACAACTGGAGCCAGAAACATTTCGGGGAAGTGACTAGGCTTAGATCAAGGATAGCACCATGTGCTACCGAGAAGCAACAAGACAGTGATATTTGTCTTTGAGCACAGCGTAGGAGTCACAGATAATGGAGTCAAGACTTTAGGCCCATTCAGCAAACTCACCTGTCAATGGGACCTGTCTTTTTTTTTTCTTTTTTTTTTTTTTTTTTTTTTTATGTTAAGGTAAACTACTAGAAACTGTTCTTAATTGAGCTTTTTATTATCATCTAAGAATCAGTACTATGGAAACACACACAATTAGGTAAGAAAGTATTGCACATTAAGGTGTACATTAGAGCATTATTTATTTTATAATTCTAAACAAATGGCAACAACCTGACATTCAATACTAAGAGAAAATTTAAGAAAACTTTACTGTCTGTACTTGGCAGGATATTCTCCAGCTATTGGTGGGTGTTTAAGAAGAATTAGAACAGGAAAAGACCCATATTTTAACGTTAGATGAGAAAACTAGGACGCAAAATTTATTCGAGAGTGTGATTGAGAGCAAAAAGCTAGTACATTTTTAGAAACTAAGTGTATCAGTGGTTGTCTTTGTGTGGGGAGGGGTGAGAGATGGGGAATGAATGCTAGAAAATGTAGTATTTGTTGAGTCTGACCAACTAATTTGTTCAACGTGTTTATTCCTGTTTGCAAAGGTTTTTATTTGCATTTTAATGTGTGTTTTGATGAGCCTTTAGTAAAGGTACTCGGGGCAAGTATAATGATTTAGCTATGTGGTCATTTTCTTTGAAAAGCAATCTAATTTCCTGATTATTGAGAGATATTAGTTGTCCTGAAGATAGATGTATATTAAGCACACCTGGAATACCGAGTAGAAATTTGGCTCTTAGTTTTATCGAGCTGTAACCCAATGGGTGAAAGACAAGGATATGGGAGGAGCTGACCACAGACACACAAACACACATGTTCATGCACACATGTGGACCTCGATAGTCAAACCAAGTACTCCTAAGGACTGAGGGCCCATCAATGGGAGAGATTATAAACACCAAATACATGAGGTGGTCAGGGATATCGGGCTCATTGTACTTAGTATTTTTCAGTCAGAGATTGAGAGTATTGGGTAGGAGGACACTTCTAGAGGAAAGTGAAAGCAGAAACAGCAAATTGGGAGATAACAGCTGGTCCTGTAAAATCTCCCTGAAACGATGTTGGTGCCATTGGTGTGGTACTTTATTCTTCCTGTCTTTCTCTGTTCCACGGCTATCCTATTCTCTTCTCTTTAACTCTCAATTCCTTTTCCTGGCCTCCGTTTCAGGAGAAATGAACTATGAACCCAGGTGTGTATCTGGCTATTTCTCCCCCTAGTAGTTGTTTTCACATTATTGTACCTATTATATATTGCTTTTCATCAGGAGAGAAATCCTTCTCTATTTATTAAAATATTTTATCATAAAAACTGTCAAACATGTGCAAAAGCAGAGAGAACAGTTACAACCTTACCAGTTCATTGTCTGCTGCTCAAGAGGAAGCCAACACACTGAGACAGCGGACGTTACAACAGAGAAAGAGTTTAATATCGCAGGCACCATGTGAGGAGACAGGAAGAAGTTCTCAAATCCATCTCCCCAAGAATTTGGGAG
Source organism: Propithecus coquereli (assembly GCF_000956105.1). NCBI lineage: Eukaryota > Metazoa > Chordata > Mammalia > Primates > Indriidae > Propithecus > Propithecus coquereli. Next base: position 4,133,172 of record NW_012135192.1, on the reverse strand, counting down.
AAAGGGTTTTAAAAGATAGTTTGGTGGGTAAAGGGCTAGGCAATTTGGTCTGCTAATTGGCTGGGTTCTGGGCAGAACCATAGGGGTGTAGAAATTGTCTTCTTTGCTGAGTCAGTTATTGGGTAGGGGTTACAAGACCAGTTGAGTCAGTTCCTTGGTATGGGCCACTGGTCTGGTGCGTCAGCTGTTCCACTGGAATGCAGGGCCCGGAAGATATCTCAAAACTAGCCTCAGGTTTCACAAGGGGGATGTTATCTATGGGAGCAATGAAGAAAACTGAGAATCTTTGTGACCGTCAGCTATGTGACTCCTGAGTAGTGAGCAATGATAGGAAAGCAAGCTAGGGACAGTGGCTGTTGATATATATATTTCCCCCACCATAATTCCCACCTTGTGGCCTTTTATTAATTTTATAAAGGGCGGTTTCAGAACAGTATAACAACCTGTCATAAGCCATCACTCAGCTTCAACGATTATCAAGATTTTGCCACACTTACTTCATCTATCCCCTTCTTTTTTCGTCAAAGTAAAAACCTAAGACATCATATCATTTTACCTGTATTTACTTTGGGATGCACCTCTAAAAAATGGCGATTTCTCTTATAGCCACAATGCTATTTTCAAACCTCACAAAATTAACCATAACTTCTGGGTATCATCTAATACCTAGACCATAATCGTATTTCCTCAATTATCCCAAAAAAGCCTTTTCCAAGTTAGTTTGTGTAAATCAGGATCCAGACAAAGTCCATGCATTACCTTGGTTGTTATGTCTCTTAAGTGTTTTTCCCTGACCCGCCCATTAGCCTGTTAAAGAACATTCTTGTACCCACTTGGAGAAATGGTCATGGAGGGCTGGCAGAAAGAATTAGAGTAAGAATGTTGAGGACAGTTAATTTAGCCCATTCTACCTTCTGTGAGAATTTTTTCAGAATATTTCAGATGGTTCTCTCACTTTTATTGTTAAGCATTTGGGAAGGAGATTCTGTGACTTCCTCAGGTACGCCCGTCTCATGGCACTGAACAGACAATGTGTTTTTACGTATCTCACCTGTATCTTTTATAGTGTAAGTCAGGCCTTTCCCCCTTGATCTGACTTAAGTAGAACCAAGAGGTCGGAAATTCCTTTTTCTTTAGTTATATCATGGAGTTCATGTAACCCCAAGTTATGTCCCTCAACTATTTATATGTATTTTTATGGCGATAATTCTATTGTTTTACAAATTTAAGCAAGAGGATGTATAGCATAGTGATTAAGAACACAGACTGCTGGATTCAAATCTCAACTCTGCTATTTACTAGTGGTGTGTGACCTTGGCAACTCACTTCTCCACGCTGTGCCTCAGTTTCCACATCTGTAAATTTGGGATAATAGTACCTATCTTATAAGGCTGTTGTTAAGATTAATACACACATACACATTACTTAGAATAATGTCTGTCACATACTAGGCACTTAGATGAGTGTTAACTGTTGCTGTTACATCATTAATATGTCCTTGCCGTAAAAACAAGAAAGTAAGTTGATTTCAGTTTGTAGACAGGTAACCCTTAGTTCTCTCTACGCTGTTTGAAAGAATAATAATATGTAAATGAAACTAAAAGGTGAATAATTTTGTGAAACTGTATAAAAGTCATATATTTTCAATATTAGGAACAATCCTCTGGATTGTGACAATTTTTCAAAAAAAAATTGAAATGTCAGGATTAACAGTATTTCAAGTGAAAACATCTGAGAATGTGGCCTAAGAATGTAGGTCTAAAGAATCAGTTGTAAGAGTTTGCTTCATTTCTCTGTTTTGGGTGAATAATGTTTATTAAACTTGCATATTTAAATGAAAAAGCACAATAAACTATTTAAAAAGCCATGTCTGAATGCCAGCAAATGTTTCCAAGAACAAATATAAGCTTGTTTTAACAATTCTCTGCAAATCCCCCCAATAGCCTTTGCAATATGAGTGCTCAGCCTGGACATAAAGGACTGAATGTGAAGCGGTGTAAAAGATCCTTTGTTGGCCTGGCACAGTGGCTCACCCCTAGCACTTTACGAGGCTGAGGCGGGAGGGTTGCTTGAGGCTAGGAGTTCGAGATCAGCCTGGGCAACATAGTGAGGCCCCAGTATGTACAAAAAATCACTGTTAAAAAAATTAGCCAAGCGTGGTGGCGTGCACCTGTAGCCCTAGCTACTCGGGAGGCTGAGGCAGGAGGATTGCCTGAGCCCAAGAGTTGAAGGTTACGGTGAGCTGTGACCATGCCACCACACGCCAGTGTAGGTGACAAAGTGAGACTCCATCTCCTAAAAAAGAATCCATTGTCTAGGCTGCTCCTGGATGATGGGAGCTGCTTCTGAGGTGGGCTTAGCAGGAGGGCACACGTTGGCCCAGGGCGCCTCTGCGGACCCCAGCTTCTGTGCTGTTCATGATGGCTACTTACACAGGCAGTTTGAAGATACCCTTAGAACTGTGTGGCTGGACGGAGCCTCTAGCCATCATTGCTCCAGCTCCCTTAGGAAATTGAAGTCCAGGAAAGTTAAAGTGACTTCTTTAAGTCACTCCTGGTCCAGAGCTCATTTTGTTACCCAAGCCGGAGTGCCGTGGCATGCTCACAGGTCCTTGTAACCTCGAACTCCTGGGCTCAAGTGATCCTCTTTCCTCAGCCTCCCAAGTAGCTGGGACTACAGGCACGTGCCACCAAGCCCAGACAATTTGTTTTTTATTTTCTTACTTTTTATAGAGATGAGATCTCACTATGTTTGTTGCCCAGGCTGGTCTTGGAACTCCTGGCCTCAAGCAATCCTCCCACCCCAGTCTCCCAAAGTGCTGGAATCTGCACAAAGATGTTAACAGGAGTAAAATAAAAAGGATTATGAAATCCAAAGGCTTGGAAACCCTGGATAACATATATTACATGGGTGTCTTTCCTGCAAGTCTTCTTAGTACCTTCAGTGTCTTAAAAGGGGGATTTTCATGCAGCATTTCTCAGATTTATTTAACCATAGAAACACTTTTTTCATTGCATGTTCTTTGGGTAAAAACCACCCCATGCTGTCCGTTACTTGCATAGAGTACACAACACAAGAACTCAGGGAGAAAGTAATAGCATAAGCTCATAATATTTATAATAGCCATCTTGACCTGTATTTGAACTGTGGCTATACATTCTTCTATTGAGTTAGTAGTGGCAGATGAAGACAGGAAGGGAAAGGTAAAAATTGATGAAACTGCTTATTTAGTGGGCAGAGCCAAAAAGAGATGGGCATATTTTGTCCACTCTCAATTCCTTGAATCTTATAAAGACAAGATGACTTTCTCTTCTGACTGTGCCTCCTGTCCCATTGCTTCTTCTGTGGCCCACACTAATTTTGCTATTTCCAGAACCAAGTTAATCCATTGTTCTTTGCTAGGCATCTTATTGATCTTCTATGTTATTAATATTCACATTTGGCTGCCAGATTAGCTCTAATGAACCATTTATGTTTATTTTTAGCACACTTAGAAAGTTGGGATGTATTATCTAGATTGCATTCTACTGTGCAGGAATTGTATCTACAAGAAATGAGAAATCTTTCCTTTCCCCATTTCCCTCACTTTAACTTTACCTCAAATGGAAATAAAAGAAGTCCCAATATATGAACAGTCTGTTCCAGTCATTTTTGGGGTGGGGGGATCACTCAGAATTTATGTTCCCATTAAAACAATGTTCCTAGGCTAGCCCACTCAAAAACTATTTTGTCTGTAGTGATTAAAAACCTACACATTTACAATAAAAAGGAAACAATTTTGTTTCAAACATCATAGAATATACTTACCCACTTTTTAAACAGGTACTCCCCTCTCCTGCTCACACCCACTTGCTGGAATCAGGAACTCACGTTGGGTCCCTCCAGGGCCATGGAGGCAGTACAGCGGAGGGCCAGACTAAGAACTCTGCAACCAGGCTGCTGAGGTTAGCCCTCCATCTCTGCCATTTTGTGTGCCTGGCGGGCTATGTAACCTTTGGTGACCCACTTCCCACATCTCGAAAATGGGGATAATCATGGTACCTATCTCATAAGATACCTGACACATAGAAAAATACTAAATATGTATTGCTGTCATTTATGATGGTGCTGATGATGGAGGTGGAGGTGGATTTGATAGGCGCAGGGTGCTGAGGATGACAGGGCTCGAGCCAAACCAAACGGTAGAAATATTGGGATCAGTGGCACCAGGAAGCGGGGGACGGGGGCAGCTTGGTGGAGTAGATTTAGGACAGTTAACCTGGCTAAAGAAAGGAAAGAAAAAAGAAGGAAGACTTCCAATGCAGTTGTGACCTGGAGTGGAAAATACTCCAGGAAAATAGGAATCAGGAAAGAAAAATTCATGTCATTTTTTTTAAATGAGAAAAAAAATGAGATACGGAATGTGTGATAGATGATTTTGCCACTTCTCAGCCTTGAAACCTAGGTCTAATTACTTTGCTACTTTGAGGCTTATTTTTTTTCTCTTCTTCTAAACTGAGAATAATAATATTAACCTGGCAGGGATGTACAAAGATTAAAATAATGTATCTGAAATATTAGGCACATGTTAGACCCTCAATAAACAGTGACATTTGTTTTTATGTAAAGGTTATGTTGCTGAAGTACTTCCAGCAAATCATTCTTTTTTTCCATCTCTAATTAATTTCTATTACTTAAGTAATCCATGCTCACCTCTCGAAAGTAGAACATTAAAAATATTTAAGTACCTTGTCTAAGCTCATTCAGGTAATGGTTATATTGGGATCCAAAGCTTGCAAGTTTTACTCCAAAGCCAGTCCTCTTAAACAACACACACATGTGTACATCCCAGAGGAAATAGCATTATTGTTTTATTTCAAGCAGCTCTACATACAGAGAAACATTAGTCTTCCATTCTCCATACATGGTCTGTTTTCATCTCTGTGGAATGCTTGAGTACTTTTAAAAATGAAAACGTGACCTACACTTTTGCTTTATGTGGATCAGATCTTGTCTAGGAAGCATGTATTTGGTTTCCTTGTTTCACTGGCAGATCTCTGCAACTCTCTGAGGGTGGTTTTTGCCTTGTCACCTGATCCAGGCACAAACTTAAGTAGATTTAGGAGAAAGGGCTAATTTTTATACAAAAGCTGACTCAGGTGAAAGATTTTTCCCCCAGGTCGATTTTTTATTTGTGTTTCATCTCTTCCGCATGGTGTTTGGCCCTCCTCTTTGCAAGTTTTGCAATTTCACTGTCCAACAAGCAGTATCCAATAGGCGTTTTAATAAAACTCTTCACCCTTCTTTGTGCTCAGGAAAATATTGTCGGCTTTCTTCCATCCCCTCAGAAACGGATCCCTCCCACTCTGAGATAGCTGTTTCACACAAGAAACCAAACAGGTGAACTCTAAACAAAGAGAGTTCAATGCCAATGGTTATTTTTTCTTTTTATTCTGTAAAATATTTATACATTATTTACTCATATCAAACTGTTTGAAGACAAATATGTGCTTCTATATTAGCCCCTATATTAGTAAATACCAAAACTGACCAAATGCACAAAACTCTTAATTTTGTCTTGAATTAGATTTCATGGCACAATTATTTTATATGTTTCTGAAAACTGTTCTTTTAAAATATCTGCTATTTTATTCTGTCCTTTCAGTTGTCTCTAAGTCTTCTCCCCACCCCCACCTCGAAGAAGGCAAGGCTCCTGTTTGCATTAGGACATTTACATAGGCACTTCTTTCCTGGAGAAATATGGCAGCAGCTGAGATAGCACAGGCCTTGTTAATACTTAACACTGAATAAACAGGGCAGGTAATGACCATTGTTAATACTTCCAAATGCAGTACAGCAACACAGTTGACAAAGGTCAGGAGGAAAAAAAATAGTGTTGCTGTTTGCAGTGGGAAGAACCTTCTGAAATGAGACTTGAGAAAACAAGGGACAGGCATGCATCCTGTGTCTTAAGGCCTTTGTCCAACGAAGGGCTACCCGAACTCGCTCAGAACTGGTGTTCAAAGATTTGTAGTTTCAATACTGAGAAAGATGGAAATTTAGTGACAGACTTTAGTACTAAGAAATCTCAAAATACTCAGGGTTTTAGTATTTCTTCAGGTAAATTAAGCAGTCAGATCATCCTACCTAAATATTGTATTATAGACACCCTTTTATGCCAGCTTCACTCTGAGTACTCCCAGCTGCACGTTGCACACTGAAGTTACCTGACGTATCTTTTCAAGGACCTTGCAGTATTTGCCAAAAAGGACTTCGGTACTGCCAAGAGTAGCTCTCAGGGGACACCTATTAGATGAGGTGTTGTTTTCTGGAAAGGTGCTTAAGCTCCTGGATTGTAGAGCAGTGGAGAGATGAAGCTGTAAAATATATTTCATGGAGCTTCCCCACGTTGTTGACCATGTCTATAAACAGGAACTCGTCATCTGGGTGAACAAGAAGTTGCCCATGTCCCTATGCCAGAGCTTAAAGAATCTATTTTCTATTTGTTCCTTCCTTCCTTCCTTTTTCTTTCATTACTCATTAGGTATTAATTGAGCATCTGTTATGGGTCAGGCCCTTTTCTCAGCACTAGGGATAAAATAGTGAACAAAACATTGTCAAAGAGCTTGGGGTCCAGTGGGCAAGATGGACAGTAAGTAATTGCAATATGGGGAAATAATTGCAGGACACTTAAGCTTCACCCACCCTTCTGAGGAACCTGGGACAGTTTTACATAAAAAGTGTCTTTGAAGCCCCAAGATCTGTTAGGATTCAGTCAATCAAAGTGTCGAGTAGGGGAAGTGTTCAAGACCCTGCAAAAGTACATGGACAGGGGAAGTGAAAGTACTTTAGTTTGGCTGGAGGGTAGAGTTAACTTACATGGACAGAAAGCGATTGGAACCCAAGTTGGTCATGAGATTGAGGCTTAAACAATAATCTGGAAGAGAAAAAAAATCATTCTACAATTACCGATTTTTCATGTTAGCAATTTGAGTTGAGAGGTTTTGTAAGACTTCATTTCAAGAATGTTACGTGGGCCGGGTGCGGTGGCTCACGCCTGTAATCCTAGCTCTCTGGGAGGCTGAGGCGGGTGGATTGTTTGAGCTCAGGAGTTCGAAACCAGCCTGAGCAAGAGCGAGACCCCGTCTCTACTAAAAATAGAAAGAAATTAATTGGACAACTAAAAATATATAGAAAAAAATTAGCTGGGCATGGTGGCGCATGCCTGCAGTCCCAGCTGCTTGGGAGGCTGAGGCAGGAGGATCGCTTGAGCCCAGGAGTTTGAGGTTGCTGTGAGCTAGGACGCCATGGCACTCTAGCCCAGGCAACACAGTGAGACTCTGCCTAAAAAAAAAAAAAAAAAAAAAAAAGAATGTTACGTGAATGAAATCACCCAGTGTAACCTTTTGGGATTGGCTTTTTTTCCACTCAGCATGATTCTCTGAAGTTGTTGTATGTATCAATAGTTTATTCCTTTTTATTGCTGAGTAGTGTTCCACAGTATGATAAACAACAGTGTAACCATTTGTCCCTTGAAGGATATTTGGGTTGTTTCTAGATTTGGGTTATTATGAATAAAGCTGATATGAACAATCATGTACAGGTTTTTGTGTGTACATAAGTTTTATTTTTCTGGGATAAGTATCTAAGAGCACAGTTGCTTGGTATATAGTGGTTGCATGTTTAGTATTTTAAGAAACTGCCAAACTCTTTTTAATAGTGGCTGTATTATTTTACCTTCCCACTGGTAAAGTATGAGTGATCCATTTCTCTGAATCTTTGCCGGCATTTGGTAGTGTCACTATTTTTTATTTTAGCCATTCTGATAGGCATATAGTAATATCTCATTGTGACTTTAATTTGCATTTTCCTGGTGGCAAATGATGTTGAACATCTTTTCATGTGCTTATTTACCATCTGTATGTCCCCTTCAGTGAAATAGCCATTCAAGTCTTTTACCTATTTTCTAATCGGACTGTTTTTTACTGCTGTGTTTTGAGAATTCTTTATATATTCTATTAATAGATACAAATCCTTTGTCAGATACATGGTTTGCAAGTATTATCTCTCAATCTGTAATTTGTTTTTCATCCTCTTAAGAGAATTTTTCCGAAAAGTTTTTAGTTCTGATAAAGTCAAAATATCAATTTTCCTTGATTCATCATGCTTTTTTTTTTTTTTTTTGAGACAGAGTCTCACTCTTTTCCCCAGGCTACAGTGAGTGCAGTGGCGTCAGCCTATCTCACAGCAACCTCAAACTCCTGGGCTCGAGTGATCCTTCTGCCTCAGCCTCCCGAATAGCTGGGATTACAGGCATGCGTCACAATGCCCGGCTAATTTTTTTTTTCTATATATATTTTTTTAGTTGTCTGATTGATTTCTTTCTATTTTTAGTAGAGACAGGGTCTCGCTCCTGTTCAGGCTGGTTTCGAACTCCTGAGCTCAAACAATCCGCCTGCCTTGGCCTCCCAGAGTGCTAGGATTACAGGCGTGAGCCACCGCGCCCGGCCTGATTCATCATGGTTTTAAAGTCGATTTTAAGAATTCTTTGCCTAGTTCTAGATCCCAAAGATTTCCTCGTATTTAAAAAATATATATATAGTTTTACATTTTAGATTTAAATCTGCAATCCATTTCAAGATAATTTTTCTATAAGGTGTGAGATTTAGGTCATGATGTGCGTTTTTTGTTTTGTTTTATTTTTTGTTTGTTTGCTTTGCCAATGAATGTTTAATTGCTCTAGTCCATCTGTTGAAAGGGCTATACCTTTTCCATGAAATTGCCTTTGCACTTTTGTCAAAAGTCAGTTGAACATATTTGTGTTGTGTGGCACTATTTCTGGGTTCTCTATTCTGTTCCATTGATGTGGCGTCTGTCTCTCCACATGACCCCACAGTCTTAATTACCACAGCCATGTAGAGTAATAAGTCTTGAAATCAGGTACATTGATTCCTTCCATTTTATTCTTTTTTTTTTTTTTTTTCAAAATTGCTTCTGTTACTCTAGTTCCTTTGCATTTTCACATAAATTTTAGAATAATCTTGTCTTTATCTTGCTGAGATCTTGATAAGAATTCTGTTAAATTTGTGTATCAATTTGAGGAAAATTTATAATCTACTATGTTGAGTCTTCCAATTCATAAATACGGTATGCCTCTCCATTTATTTAGGTCTTCTTTGAGTTCTTTCATCGGTGTTTTTTAGTTTTCAGCATATAAGTACTATACCTGTTTTGTTAGATTTGCACCTAAATATTTCATTTTTTAGTAATTATAAATGATATTGTATTTTAAATTTTGGTGCTCATATATTTATTGCTAGTATATGGAAATATAATTATGTTTTTGTATGCTAATCTTGTATCCTACTACCTTGCTACATTCACTTGCTAGTTCTAGAAACATTGTTTTTGTTTTTCCTAGACTCCCTGAGATTTTTCACTTACATAATCATGCCATCTACAAACAGAAACAGATGCTTTCTCATACCTTTTACTTCCTTTTCCTGCCTTATTGCCCTGGCTAGCACTTCTAATACTTTACTGAATAATAGTGGCAAGAACAGACATCCTTGCCTTGTTCCAAATAGTAGGGGGAAAGCATTCAGTCTTTCAACATTAAGTATATTAATTGTAGATTTTTTTAGACTTATTTATCAATTTGAAGAAATTTCCTTCTATTCCTAAAAATTAAGAATTTGAAAGAATAAAGAAGTTTGAACATTATAAATCTTAATAGGTAATTATTGGTTAACTTAGGAAATTGTACAGCTTATATTCTTGCTAGTTAGATGTATCTTCAGGACTGATGCAAAACAGGGCAACCCAGAGTAGTAGACATACTTTTTATTGACATTTTATAAGAGATTTTAATTTTCATTTCTTTTTTGTTTTGTGTACTTGACTTTAATTCTTTTCTTTTTCTGTCTTTTTTCGTTTTAAAAATGCCTAAGTAGGCAATACTTTTGCATTGTAGTTGATCAATAGAAGGCATTTAATTCACACTTTAAAATAAGATATGCTTACAATGAGTATATAAAAATGTTTCAAAGAACTATCTGAAAATTAGTTTCGATTGAAATTCCAAACTAATCTTTATTTGATTTATACATGCCTTATTTTCACTTTGATTTCACTATGATATTTTGAATTTTTTTGAATTTTTTGAATTTTTAAATATTTTTGAATTTCGAATTATTTTTCAATTTGAATTTTGAACTTTCTGTGGTTTTACTTTCTTCTATAAAATTTAATATTGCCAGATTTACTCACTGTCTATTTTTACATCTTCCTTTTTATAAAATAATGCTAGCTTTTCCATGCTCCCTCTACACACATAATTAGTCTTTCAGTAATTTAGACTTTTTGATATCCTGGTGTTACACAGATAAGTAGGAAAGAAAATGCTTTAACATTTTCTATGACATTAATACTGAACTTAAGCATCTTCCAGGAAGGCTATGAACATAGAACAAATATATCTTCAAGTTATGAAAAATAGCAATAAAAAGTGAATTCATACAGATTTACTCTATTATAACCTACCATGTCACTCAACAATATAACATTTTTTGTCATTATATATTCTTCTATATCATCATCTAGACTCTAAGGCCCATGAGGGCATGTATCATTGCTTTCTTATTTGCCTCATACAAATGAGGTACTCAGTGAGTATTGGTGGAATGACTGAATAATTTCTGATAAGTGTAGTATTCCATTGTTTGGATACACCCTTGTTTAGTTAAGCAGTCCCTTCTTGTTGGACATTTAGGCAGACATTGTTTCTGTTTTTTACAATGATAAACATGTAGTTAAATCTTTGTACCCCCTCCTACTGTGATAAGTCATCTCATTTTAACTTATGTCTGTATTAGGCTTTTGCATATCCATATTTTTAAATCATTTATAGTGCCTTGTCATTTAAGTCATTCTACTCTTTGGTTGTTTGGTTGGATATTTATGTCAAGCTGCTTAACAAATGAGCATATGGCATTGCTTTACTGCTCCACTACAGTGTTGGGAAGTCAGAACAGTGTTAGATGATGAGCCTTTAGGAGAATTTAGAAAGAAGTTGATTAGGAAAGATTTAAAAGTTGTGACTAAAATTTGTTAGACCAATTTAGGAGTTCACGGGAAGGTGGTTCTAAACTGTGTAGTGTCTGTAATGTTGCTCCTGCAGAGATTGGCTTTGTCCATACAACTGAAAGAAACCTCATCCCATCCTGCAGTGCTTTCAGAACAGGTGAAGATGCAGTGGGATCGTACTGCATTCCTATCAGAAGGGCCAAGGAGTGTCAGCACCATCATTAACATACATTTGCTAAGTATTATGGTCCAGAAAGAATCTCTGTTGGGGACTGTGGAGAGACATGTCGATACACATGCTTGCCCTCAAACAGTGAGGGGATTTACACCAGGGCTGGGGAAGTAAGACTGAAGCCCTATGGCATTGTAGTAAGAGCGCAGGCGCTGGAATTTGGCACACCTGGAATTTGTGCCATGCCCAGGAAGCTGGTTGTATGGCTTTGAGAAAGTTATCTAATGTCAATAAACCTCAGTTTATTCATCTGTAAAATAGAATTAAAGATAATATCTAGAGTTATTTTGAAGAAAATGTGGAAAAATGCAGGTAATACTCTTAGAAAAGGGCTTGGCATGAGGTAGGTGTATATTTTTTCTTCAAAAAGAAAAATGGGCGCAAAAGAGTATGGTTCTGTGTCAGAGAAAACATGGGATTTCAGATGACAGATTACTTATGGCTAGTGAAAATGAGGACGATGTTATGGAAAAAAGTAGAAAATCACCTGAGTCTTAAAGAACAGTTAGAATTATGGATGGCTTAAGAAAAAAGGAAGGAAGGTATTCTAGAAGAAGATTTATGAACAGATAAGGGGAAGAATGGCAAGGTGCGTTCCTGGGGCTGTAGGTAGACAAGATGGCGAGGGTGAGGAAGGCAGACTGAGATATGCAAGTGCCCCCTGGCAGGCTAATCATTTGGCTTCTTAAATATGTATTTGCCATTTTCTAGTGGGACAGTTAAGGAAAAATGATTTCTATTAATAAAATAGGTATACCCAAATAATTATACCTTTCTTTATGTTCAAAATAAGATGTCTATTATATGCTCAGAATGCAACATGGCATTTTGACTCATTTGGACTTGTCTTTCATTTTGTAGTTTTAAAAAATCACATATAATTGGATATGGTTAGTCATACTCACCATGGATAGAAGTAATTTATGTGAACACAGGCTCATGGTCTCTTTGCTCAGGGTATTGGGTGCTTTGATTGGAGTGGTTCTGGTTTACATTTTACCTGTGAGTAAAGGAGTTTGAGGGTAGAAACCTGAGTTTTTGGCACTGTATTTCTAATTTATTAGTGGTGTTTCAGTGCCCCCTATGGGATGGTGCCAGAGCAGTTGTCTCATTGGGTGTCTACGTAATTGAACACTAAAGATGAAGGAGAGGAACAGAACCTAGAGCCCAAAAGGTGGGTTAGGACCAGATCTTGGGGAAATTTGACTGCCGGGTTAAAAAGGTACGGATTTTAAATTGTTTAGTAAAGAGGTCTCTGGGGGCCAGGCACAGTGGCTCACGCCTGTAATCCTAGCACTCTGGGAGGCCGAGGCGGGTGGATCGCTCAAGGTCAGGAGTTTGAGACCAGCCTGAGCAAGAGTGAGACCCTGTCTCTACTAAAAAATAGAAAGAAATGATCTGGACAACTATATATATATCTATATCTATATAGATATAGATATAGATATAGATATATACAAAAATTAGCTGGGCATGGTGGCGCATGCCTGTAGTCCCAGCTACTCGGGAGGCTGAGGCAGAAGGATCGCTTGAGCCCAGGAGTTTGAGGTTGCTATGAGCTAGGCCGACGCCACGGCACTCTAGCCCGGGGCAACAGAGCAAGACTCTGTCTGGAAAAAAAAAAAAAAAAAGAGGTCTCTGGGAAGGCTGTTAAACAAGTGCCCCACATAGAACTTAGGAAATTTCTTTGGTGGTGAAGTGCACGACAGAATGAAGGCAGGAAGTTGACTTGGTGGTAGCTTTGGAAATATAGATGTGAGGTCATCAGTGCTGGCCTTAGACAGGACTAAAGCTGGGTGGGAGGAAACAGAGCTACAGGCAGTACGAAGAAACAACTAATGGACCAGACAACTGATAGCATACAGGACGCTGGGGAGAGGGAGCATGGCTAGACAACAGAGATCCCGAGTCTCACTGACCTGGGTTTGTCTGTCTCCACAGCCTATAACATCACAATTTATGTCCCCTGACACATATAACAGGTTGTTGTTCTCCACCGTGGGAACTATAGCTTAGATTTCACAAGCAAAATTCGTGTTCGAATCCAAGAGCACTAATTCTTTCCTCTTCTTTTCCTCATTGAATTATCTCCAAAGTAAAATTTTTTTGGTTGCCAAACTTGCAAGAACTCCCTGTTTTTCAGAACTTTCTATTTTAAAACCCCTTCCTTGCAAGAAAAGCTGTCTGATTAAAGAAGTATTAAATAATAGGTAATTGCTTAAAACATCTGTAGACCTTTTTTTTGAGATTTAGATTACTTCTCTAATATATGGTAAAATTAACTTAGATTTACTAATTCAGAACTTCTGATAATCTAGGCAGGAAGAAATTTCTATTATAATTCCTCGTGAAAAAGCTTCTCTCCTTTTTTCAAAGGTAGAATGTTTAAGGGGGATTGAATAAGAGAATAAATTGTTAATAGCACTGTGGAAAAGTGACTAGTATATTAATCTCTCCTCCACGTATACAGAAACTTGGCCAATGTACAAATGGGCGAAGAAGTTAAATGTATAAAGTCAAACTTTAAGCACTAATGAAAACCATTAGGGCCTAAATTAGTTCACTTGAGCCGATCCCCACCCCTTGCAAAACAAAAACAAAACTTGGAGTAAAACTGATTAGTATTCTTTCTCTTTTGTAAAGTCATCAGGACATGTATGTCTCTTATATTAATATACTGTTTAATGGGATTGTTAGTTCATTCCTTCCCCTTAATTCAAATTAGAAATAGCTTTTTATCAAGTGCACCCCCCTTTCAAAATATTTTGACACTTCTTTTGATTTCACTCATCTTAAAGGATCTGTTTCTTATGAAACTGTTATAGATATATGTGAAGATACTCAATAAAACACATGCAAGTAGATACCTTAAAATTTGTACTTGGGTGACATTTATATTTATTAACTTAGTTCTAGGTAACAGTGTACTTGAAAAAAAACCCAGCATTTTTTTAAATAAAAATTCTTGGTTCTAAGTTTTAAGTGGTTCAGACTGATCTGCCCCCCTACAAAGAGAATGAATTAAAGAGTACATATGGCTGAGCGTGGTAGCTCATGCCCATAATCCTCCTAACCCTCTGGGAGGCCAAGGCAGGAGGATTGCTTGAGGTCAGGAGTTCGAGACCAGCCTGAGCAAGAGTGAGACCCCCCAAAAAATAGAAAAAATTAGCCAGTCTTGGTGGCTTGGGCCTGTAGTCCCAGCTACTCGGAAGGCTGAGGCAGTAGGATTGCTTGAGCCCAGGAGTTTGAGGTTGCAGTGAGCTTAGCTGGCTGACACCACTGCACTCTAGCTGGGGCAACAGAATGAGACTGCCTCAAAAACAAACAAACAAAAAAGAAAATAAAGGTGACTATACTAGCAAATATGTATATAGTTACATATTCACTTTAAAGAAATGCTAACATTTAAAAAACACTTCTACCTTATGGCACAAACATAGATACGTGTGTATATATAGGTAGACTTATTCCACCTATATATACCTATAGTGGTACAAATTTTGTACCTATAGTGGTACAAATTTCTAGTCACCCCTATCACAACATCTGATTTAAATTTGTTCCTTCTGCAGAATGCCAGATATGCAGTTTAGAATCAAATGAAATGAGCCTTTGCACCAAGCTGTAGAACTAACCAGGGCCTCATATTTGTAGCACACATTAATGTTTTTTAAAAAGTGAAGAATGGTGGAGTATAAAGAATGAAGTTTCTGCATTATTCCTTCACTTTATGTAGGAGATTTGATGCCACTCTCATACGTGTGAGGGTAAAGTTACCTTTTGCACTAGAAAACAAAACTTGAGAATGTGGCAACCAATAAAAGCAGTGCCTATTTCCACATGGTCTTAGTTGAAAACAATTTCTCTGGATAACCAAAATTGCTTAATTTTGTATGCCATCCAGCTATTTGCTCAACTAGTGGTCAGCCCAGCCCTAGGATATGTAAATAATGATATTATGCAAAGATACATTCTATCCCAAATTAGTTTAGCTTAAACTGGTAAAATTCGTGTGATTCTAGATACCATCCTATATCAAATCTAGGAAAGTGTCTCAGATGTCAGCTCCCCAAGGGCAGGGACTTTTGTCTTTTTATTCCCTTCTGTATCTTTGACTCATAGAACACTTCCTGGTACATAGCAGGTACGCATGATATATTTGTTGAATTAAATACAATGTAATTAAACCTGCCTGGATTACTGAGAATAGTTTGCTTGAGTTAGAGAGAACTTCTTAATGAAGTAATGTTTAAAATATATTTTTTTTCTTGTTCTTTTTTTTTTTTTTTTTTTTGAGACAGAGTCTCACTCTGTCTCCCCAGCTAGAGTGTGGTGGCATCATCACAGCTCACTGAGACCTCAGACTCCTGGGCTCAAGCAATCCTCCTGCCTCAGCGTCTCAAGTAGCTGGGTCTACAGGTGTGTGCCACCATACCCAGCTAATTTTTTCTATTTTTAGAAGAAACAGGGTCTTGCTGTTGCTCAGGCCGGTCTCGAATTCCTAACCTCAAGTGATCCTCTTGCCTTGGCCTTCCAGAGGGCCAGGATTACATGCGTGAGCCACCGTGCCCTGCCTAAAATATATTATTATTATAACATGTTACAGTGATTCTTAGACATTGGTCACCGTGGTTAGTTGAGCACAAAAAAATGTTATAGGAAAAGAGCTCTTGCTAACCAGAACAAGAGGCACAGGACGGAGGCCAGATGAATGCATTTTACAGTGAATTGCGGTGTCAGGATAGGGAACACCTGTGCTATGAGGGCTGCGGGAAAGCTTGCTCTGTGGAAAAAGCTGTCATCTCCTGTTGCAGCACGAGACCTGTGGGAGCCTGGGGCCTGTTTCCTGAATTTGACCATGTTCTATGTCTCCCTGGCAATTTTCATTTAGCAATAAACCAAAAGGGACCGAAATGCACAGTACATGGAACCACGGGTACAGGCTGATGTTTTGTCTCAGCATTAACTATTGTTGGATTTGAATCCTATGTACAATGGTGCAAATACATGCTATATTTTGGGTATCTATTATGTTATTATAGTAAGAACTCAAATTCACAGGAATAACTACAACATTAAATCACAATTTGAAATGTCTTAGAATTTAGGGAACAATGACCCTTTTAGATATCTAAAGAATTTAAGATTAAGCCAAATACACAAGTTATAATTGAGGAACAATTTCTCTCTTCCTGTCCTGTCAAATTAATTGATAAAGAGTTTTTGCTCGTGGGGAAACAGACAGGTGTATCTACATCGTCGTGAAGGTGAGGGGTTGGGGCCTCACAGAAACGTCTGTTTTATCACAGGAAGTCAATTGCATATCAGGTTAACGTTTGTGTGTGTATAAAGTTTGTTTATAGATATAGATTCGTCTCTTTTTTCCATTCTCATAAATTTTATTTGTTTATTGGAGTAAGACACATTGAGATTATCTGGAAGATGAATTATGTATATTTAGCATCTGAAAATCAATATAAAGGCAGGCTTTTAACTTGTGAGGAAAAAAAGAAGATCTGTCATTTGCTTTTTCATCTTTTATCAGCTCATAGTTTCCCTTAGTCGTTCCTTTAGGGACCAGTGTCATAAGGGAATGATAGGCCGTAAACTGTGTTCCTAATAAACCTACTTTATTTGAAAAAAATGTTTGGTCAGAAAATGTTTGGTCCTCGCCATGTGATATGATTCTGAAAGGTCAGAAACCTGTAAACACCATGCAAAAACATTTTAAAAAAATATTCTAACCCTGGGACTAGCCTAGGGTAAATATCACAAATATTAATCCTAGACGTTTGGAATCTCTTTTCTCAGAAGTATAAATTGACTTAACGCCACCCAATAATGCCATTTCTTACTGATGAAAAATTCTCTTTGACAGTAGGGCCAAATAAATGACTGTGAGTTACTAGATTAAGGTGACCTAAAGGGCCATGTCCTTAAAATGGCAGGAGGTTTTAGTGCAAGAGCAGAGAAGCAGTTTTGGTGGATGAAAGCCAGTGGCTTCTCCAGGATGGTATGGAAGAAGGCACAGGGACAAACCGTGGAGCCTAGTAAGACAGCCATAGATGGTGGAATGTGGTCAGCCTGGTTTTCCCAGGCTGTCCCTGGCTGGCAGCTTTGGAATATAACCTGATCTTCCCCCCCTCCGTTTTGTTCCAAACAGCTAAATTAAAAATGGGTGAGAAGGCAAAACAAACAGATACAGGAAGGCTTTTTCAATTGCCATTTCTTCCTCCTCTTTCTTTCTAGATCTCTCTGGTGCGTTCTCCCCCAAATGTCATGAAATACAGAAACATTGCCTATTTGCCCTTTGCCTCATCTTCCATACCCTTATTATTATTTAGCTACTAGGAATTGGCATTAGGAAGAATCCCAGGAAGTAAAAGCTGTAATGATTGTGATTTCTAAGAAGGATCAGCCCAGGTTTTTGTTTTGTTTTGTTTTAGATTTTCACATATCCCCTTTTTTTCCTCCCTGGCTCCTTTAAATCTGACTTGTTTCTCTACAAAGATTAGTATTCTCTTCAATGGAAATTTATGAATTAGGCTATTTAACCAAAACGTGGGTAAGATACCCTTTTATGTTTCCTTCGTATAACATTTGCCCCAGCAATATAGAGGGCAACATCCTGTGTTATAGGATATGTGGATTTCAGAGATTCCTCTTCCGAACTGTCACCTGCCTCTATCCACCAGCTTTATGATGCTTTTTGTTTCTTAGGTATAGCCAAGTTTATATTCACATATATATGGCACCTACATCAAGGGGTTTCTAAGAAGATTAAAAGAGTTAATATAAGCAAAGCACTTAGATTAATGCCTGGCAGAGGGTAAGGGCAATGTATTTGCTATTATTATTATTACCTGTCTAATTGTTTTAATTTGATAGAAGTAAATAGACTGTCGATTGCAATTCATCCCCAGCTATGGTTAGATGCAAAATTGGCCCTGCAATTGTTTGACCTTTTGAGGTCAACAGAAGTACTTGAGTTGGATGAGAAAACATGCCAACCACCTTTTTGTCTGCTCTGCCCAGGGGTCTTGAAATGTTCTCTATTTCACTTCTTGTTCACTCTAATACTATAACCAGGAGAAGGGAGGGCTACAGGTCCCTCCCCCATCCATTCCCCCCCTCCCTATAGGCACCTTAGAATTAGGAAGAAGACAGAAGAGTATTTTCTGGCACCTCATTTGTTCTGATTTAAAAAAGAGTCAGCTTATTCTATAAAGTCCATTTAAATTTGGAAAACCCTTGCATGGCACATGATCTGAAGTGGCAGCCTCTAAGCAAAAGATGAATACACAGACTCCTAAAATTCAAGGTCAGGAGGCTAAATAATGTCTGTTTACCCACCTGGTGCTTTAAAACTGACCTGTGTTTCCCACCAGATGTTGTGATGTTGAATTATGTCACAGCGGTAATGTCTTTAACGCTATTGGGCGAGATGATTTGAGAGAGATCAGATATCATCTGGTGAGTGACAAGACTTTACTCCCTCTTGCAGTGTATTAAAACAATTAAACATTAAATGCATTTTGCTGCAGACTGACTTGCGTGAGCATATTAAAATATTTTTTTCAAAGACCTAGGCAATAGGCGCCTAGCTCCCCATGAATGTTTATGCGCTCATTACTGAAGTTCATCTCCAGGATGTATGCTTTTCAGTTTTTCTCTTTCTAATCTCCTTTTGGGAGGATGGGGGGTTGGGTGGAAATCAATTTTCCCAGCTAGATCTGCATTTTGCCAGTTAGAAAAGATGTTTCATTTTAATTTGTCGTCTGATGCTACTGAAATATTTTTCCAATCTGTTGGTATTTAAAAGAGCAAACCCTATTCCTGTCCTCATCCATTACCTGGGGTGTTATTTAGTAAGCGCTTTGTTTGTAAACAGATAGTGGTTTTAAGCAGATCTAGTCCTGTGGCGATGATGTTTCCAACATCCTGGTGTGGCTGCTTAGCAGCTGCACTGTTCGGATTTTTCCCTTTTCCACGTTTTAGTTTTTGATCTCAGTTCTTCTGCATTGTTTTTCCCCTAATGTTTTCTCCACTAAGGAAGATTCTACACATAGTACTTGTCAAATCCACAATTCTTTTTCTGCCAAGGAGGATTAGGAATCACTCGTGTATTAACCTGTTCTGGATACTTCTGGGGAAAGAGGAGAGGTGAAACATTAAAAACTGTCTTAAGCAGTTAAGCCATCCAGGACAAAGGGTGGCAACACCATCCAGTTCCTTCACCACGTGGCTAAAAGCCCCACAGTCACCAGCCCCCCACTCCCCACAACCAACATTTTTTTCTGTGTTTTTTGAACAGGCACAGATTTCAGCTACTTTGCTGAACTTCTTCCTTCCTCTTATTTTATTTCACAAGACATTGTAAGCTCTTAAAGAAACCCAAGTCATTCTGTCTGTTGTTCTGGTAGTTGAAAATACAGCTGTAGCTGGGCAGTGGAGTTATTTCTTATCTTAAAAAAATAAAAGGAAAACCTAATGAAACCCGTAGCCATCCTCTTCCAGGGGGGAGATGAAACTGCGAGCAGCCGCCAGAACCCGGGCTGGCCGGAGCGAGGGGCGGGGAGGGGCGTCATTGTCTCCCCGCGTCTCTCGTGGCCTCTTTGTCTGCGGTGTCTGCTGGTGTCGCACACTCGCAGCAGCCCCGGCTGGTCCCGTGTCCTTTCTTGCTCTCCTCACTACGCACCACGTCCCCTCCCCAGACCCCCTTTCTTGCCGGTTTGTGGTTCAGGGAATTTAAGATCATTTTGGTGAAGCAGATGCTCAGAAGGTTGAGTTTCTAAGGAGCTTCAAAGAAGCGAGGGAACAACATGCGACGCCTTTACAGCTGACAGATCGCTGCGTGGATCTGGGAGTTACGTTCTTGAAGTAACAGTTTTTAGTTAAAAATACCGAACACCGGGGCTGGAGGGAGAGGTGGGAGGTGAGCGAAGAAGAAACTGTGCTGTTCACTAACGCCCCCCTCCGCCGACTGCCGGTGTCCTCTGGCTTCTGTGCCATTGTTAGCAAGACACAAAACGAGACAACAAATGCCTTGTGGATTGCATAGGTGCGGTGTTCAGAAAGTGTCTGGAATAAACACGCCAATCCGCATTCTGTCTTGAGCAAAGGAAAGCATCAAGGGCTTGGTGGGGCTTCACTCTAAAGAGCCCCCGAACGCTGTCTCTCCTTTCTCCCCATTACCTGGAGCTCACAGTGCTTTTTAAGCGATTCTGTTGCTTGTGCTGAGGTGGAGAGCAGAGGGGAGAAAGGTTGCACTGACAAGGCTTTTAAAGCCATTTGTAATTTATACAGAAACTTTCCTTGAGGGAACTTAAAGCACTTCACATATGGAAATCACAAGCTGGGACAGACCACGCAAGGAGCCCAGGCCCTCGCTGTCGTAGATGTGGAAACGGAGCTTGGGGGATGTTTCGGGATGTTTCCTAGGACACGGAGCCAGAGTGTGGCCAAGCTAGTTCTTGAATCTGGTGCTCTGTTAAGACTCCTTCAGGGGCAGATGGCAGCGTCTCAGCCCCCTTTGAAAGATGTCACTGGCAAAGTGTTATCATCCCCACTTTAAAATGAGGAACACCAAAGCACAGAAAAAAGAGAATTGTCCAGTGTTGACCCTGGGTAACAAAGCCTGTGAGATGGGACACTGTCGTTCTCACAGTCTTCCCTAGCTGTTGGCGGTTGATCATGTTGGCTTCATGGGCGTCGTCCTTGGCCCCTGGCATGCCAGGGTTCCTGAGTCTGCTCCTCTCTCCTGCACCATCCTATACCCTTAATGCCATTTGCTTCTTTTTCTCCTTATACCCAAAGTTCTCTTTCAGTAGGTACTTTTCTCCCAGTATATCTGGAGCTCTGTTGAAGAGCTTATTCTAGAATTTCCCCCCAGGTAACCCAGACATAACTCATGTTCCCACCAAGGCAGTGCTATTGTCACTTACGAATGTACCCCAACCTGGTGTGGCATAGTATTATAAAGCAGGACTGGCCTGGGAGCAGGAGGTCAAGTTCTGATGCCATCACCAGTTCAGGATACCTATCAACTCCGATACCAAGTTCCTTCCAACTCTGGAATCCTAAATCTTCAGATAAATTTGCACAGAGGAATTTTGACAAAGAATTGGTAAATGGAAGCATCCACCCAGTCGAGTTATTTAAAAGGCTCAGGCTTCTGGACTCAGCTCTTTACTCTGACTTTGGAGCTGGGTGCTTGTCCCTGCGGTGGCTTTCCTGCACCGTAGTGGGAGCCTCTCCAACCAACCCTGCCAGCGCCTGCCCAGGGGAGCCGGGGACCACTGCTGCTGGTAAGGGAGGGCCCTTGGGAGTTCCGCAGTATGAGGGATGCTTCATAATTAGAAAATGATTTTTAATATGTGTAAGCTTATTTTCTGCCAGGTTGACATGGGTTTATTTAGTAAACAAATCAAGGGATACTTGTAACTATATTATTTTGGGGTTTTTTTGTGGCATGTGAATATGGAGACTCAACTCCCTAGTGTAAGTTCCTTAAGGACAGCCATGTACATGATACTGTGTTAGGCAGTGGGTTGCTACTTAAGAAGTAATGAATGATAATGACAAGTCCTGGATCTTCTGATTGTAAGTTGAGTATTTACAACCTGTATTCCAGTGAAATTTTTAGTCATCATTGTCTTCTGAACATTTACCAATGTATCATGAAAATAAATTGGATAGAAAGTTGAGCAGTCTTACTCTTTCCCATTGTGACTTATTACAGACTCTATTTGTGTTTTCTGCTTCTGCTTCTGTGTAAGGTTTCCCACCTCAGATCTCAATGGAAAGCATTTTTCAGACTTTAAATCTATTCCAAATGTAATTATAAGTTAAACAGGACAGACTTCAGGTAGAGAAAAAATAATAATAAGCCAGGCATGGGAAGACAAATACTACATGATCTCACTTATATTTGGAATCTAAAAAAAAGTTGAATTCATAGAAGCAGAGAGTAAAATGGAGCTAGGGGTGGATTGGGGGTACTGGGGAGATGTTGGCCAAAGGATATAAAATTTCAGTTAGACAGGAGGAGTAAATTCAAGAGATCTATTGCAAAACATGGTGACTGTAGTTAACAATGTATTGTATACTTGAAAATTGCTAAGAGTAGATTTTGTGTTCTCACCACAAAAAAATGAGAAATCTATGAGGCAATGCATGTGTTAATGAGCTCAATTTAGCCATTGTACAATGAATACGTGTTTCAAAACATGTTGTATACCATAAATGAATGCAATTTTTATTTGTCAATTAAAAATTAATTATTTTTTAAAAAGAAAAAAATAATAGTGTTCATTTGAATGATTTTCATCTTTCCATGCTGCTGTGAAAAATACATAGTAATCCACCAGGTGTAAATCTGGTGGGGTATTTTTGTTTTTGTTTTTGTTTTTTTTTTGAGAAGAAAAAAGTAACAAGGCTCCCAGTATAGATTGACAGTATTTGTTAGGCCAAGGATATAATTAAATAATGATAAACTTTTGGTGAAGCACACATAGATTTCGTTATCCAAACAAGATACAGTACATGGTGAAAGATGCATTGTAGTTTTCATAGAATCATCTGGACATAGTGAGAAACATTATTGGATTAGTAATACCCGGAATAAAACCTTTGATGGATCAAAGTGCATGTATGTACACATGTGCAGACAGGCAGTGAGTCTTCTTCTGGCCTTTTGCCACCTATAATTTTGACCTATTTCTTACATAAAGTAATGACCCACCCAGGAGAGTGTCAGCTCAGTTTCTTAAACACAGCTCTGTGCCTACTCCAGCAACTTTGTCTTTTTCTTGCTTTGCTTCTTACTAATTCTGAGACCTCTTGGGAGCATCTTTTAAGCTCTTGGCTGTCCTTTCACTGGAATTATAATACCTGCTCCCCTACCTTACTTAAATGAGTATTATAACAGTTTTCAGGATATATAGGATAACATCTCCCATAAGAAAGCAATTTGGAACCGTCCAACTGGTTTCATGATAGAGAAGAAGCTCTGAAAATGTGTTTTAACATGGTAAGAACTGATGGTGGCTAAAACTGCGACTGCTCATGGAGAAAATTGGAGTAGTATGTTGCAAATTTAACACACATCTATTCCATTCTGGGTTGAAACAGCAAAATCAATCTATGTTTTGTTAGTTTATTTGAGATTTGGTTCCTTGATTGTACTTGCATTGCATTTGAAGAAAAAGAAGGCCAAATCTTTTCCTACGTCTTTGTTCTTTTTCTGTTAAGGGTGTTATTAACACAGCTGGATCATTGAACCAATCTTTGTCCACTTCCACATTGTCATTCTTCTCCTTTAGGAAGAAAATTCTCCAGCAGAGTGGGGCTGGGATAAAGGTTTGGGTAACTGGCCATATAGTTTGGTTTTTATGTAAGTAAAGGGAGGCCGGGATGTAGTGATTAAAGGGCAAGCATTCCGGGCCATGTTTCTGGTGGTTGTACCAATTTGTTACATCATCTCAGACAAATATGTTTATGTTCCTCTAAGGGGCTAGTATTGATTTAACATCACCAGCTGTGGTGAGTTTTAGTTGATGTTGGCAAAGCGCTTTTTTATTTCTGGGTTGAATCATGCCATAGGAAGTGCTGTGTTGTTTTTTTCTTCAGGGATAGGGGAATAGAGGTTATGGATCTCCTACTGCTTTGCTGGCTCTTTTTATCTCATAATTTCAGTCATATAATGACAAAGAACTATTGAAAGTAATGAGCAGTCTTTATTGAGGTAAATGAGGATGACCGTGACAGTTTTAATATATTAATCAAATGGTATTGCTGTTTAACCTTAGCAACATCTCAATCAGATGCTTGCCTGAGATTAACTGAAAAACCTTTGTGACTTTCAAGAGGAAGATCATGCCAAAAAGTAAAGTGTAACTATAAGTGGATGTTTTGGGGGCAGTTTTTTAAAAAATGGTCCTTAATTATATCTTTCATATGACATTTAGTACAGATGCTTGATGAAACATAGTGGGCAGAAATATCCTAAAAATGGGGGAAAATAAGCACATTTTTCCTCAAAATGTATGTGATAATCCACATCTACGAATCAAGGATCATTTACAGAGTTCCTACTGTATATCCAGAACTGGGCCGCCAAATGTTTTGACTTAAATCTTTAATTTATCAATTGTGTTTTTATCCCTTATAAGAAAACAATGCACAGTTTCAAGTTGGGCCTTATTCACTCAAAAAGAGATATGATTTATGAGACCTAAAAAGAACTGCATACTACTTGACACTATAAAAATTATATTGGATGGGCCATAAATAAACTGGAGTGCTAAGTTTCTGTGTAGTATCCACAGCATTTAAAAATAAGTCCTGGGTGGGACTTCTGCCTATAGCCAAATAAGGAAGTCAACAAATTCTCTCTTTAAGAAAGCAAATATAAGCCTGCACAAAATGAACAAAAACAATCACTTGCTCTAGAAATTGAATAAAGACATAAAATAATCTGAGAAGGGTTTATACTAGAAAAACTGCTGAACTTCTGTTAAGAATAGTAGAAATCTATGGAATTCTTGCCTAGGGTTGCATCCCTCCCTCACCCAGCCCAGTTGTCATGAAGGTTCTGAGGGCAGAGAGGACCACAGTCTATATGGACTGGAAGGTTGCTGCTTCTGTCAGAGGTTCACTCAGTTTGGAATGGTGGGCAGTGCTCACAACCAGTGGCTTTGTCAGTGGGCATAGTGAGCCTAGTGGCAGCAGATTAGGAATGGCCAGTCGCTGTGTTATCCTGAGGCTGTAGTCATGCTTGGAGTAAGCGTATTCATAGATGAGGTGCCTACATGTGCAGCGACAAGAAAGAGAGCCCAAGCTTTCCACATGCTCCTGGCCAGTCTTGAGGCTGAGCACATGCATAGAGGAAAATGAGGAAGAACCCAGTGGAAAGCAAAAGCTGAGATCCACTTGAAAATCAACCAGACTTTGAATGTGCTCTTTTACCCACACATAGATCCATCAGCAGAAGATGGAAGTCTTACTGGTTTGAGGTGTTGGATCACAATCTCTGTCTAATCATTGGCCAACTATTAAGCTCTGCAAACACAAGGGTGACAAATAGGAAGCCAGGATTAAAATTGAAAATAAAAGTTAAAAAAAAAAGGCTGAGAAAAGACATCAGTGACCTCATATTGCCAGGGAGACAGATTTCACAGAATTAATCCGGCAAGATACCAAGGAAAAAGAAACAAACAAAAGCAAAAACAATAACATTCAGGGGGAAAAAAAATCAGAATCTAGAATTGCTACAATATGTCATCTTTTCATTTTCAACATCCATTTTCAACAAAACATTATGAGCTATGTAAAGAAAGAACAGTGTAACCCATTCTCGGAAATAAAATCGGTCAATAGAAATTGTTTCTGAATGTCCCCAGATGTTGGATTTGCAGACAAAGACTTTAAAACCACTATTATAAATGCATTCAACATTATGTATAAAACAAATGTAAGAAGACTCTGACTCTGAAAGTCTGAGGTAAGGCAGACCACCTAGGGACAAGAACTGGAAGAAACCATGTTTAAAGAATTAAAGGAAAGCATAACGATAATGAACCAACAAATAGAGATTCTGTATAAGAGGACAGAAATTATTTTTAAAAAATTAAAAAGAATCAAACAGATTCTAGAGTCAAAAGCACAGTAATTGAAATGAAAAATTCAGTACGGGGCCCACCAGCAGATTCAACAAGACAGAAGAAAAAATAAGTAAACTTGGTAAATCAATAGAAATTATCAAACTTGAAAAACAAAGAAATAAAAAATTGAAGAAAAATTATCAGAGACCTGTGGAACAATATCGAGAGTGTCAACACACATATAATGGAAATCACTGAATGAGAGGAGAGAGAGAAAGGAGAGGAAAATATTTGAGGAAATATGTCAAATACTCCCAAAATTTGATGAAAAACCTTAAAATATGAAGTCTGTCTGGAAAGTATCCAGCCATAGTTAATATAATTTTTTGCATTACATGGCTGGATACTTTCTGGACAGACCTTGTACACATCCAAGAAACACAACTAACCCCAAGTAGGATTAATATCTAGATACATCATGGTCAGATTGGTTGAAAGACAAAGAGAAAATCTTGAAAGCACCAAGAGAAAAATGGCTTATCACATATAGGGAGCATCAGTATAATGAATAGCTGACTTCTCATTTGAGAAAAAGAATCCAGAAAGCAGTGAAATGACAGAGTACAAAAAGAAACACATGACAGCTAAGAGTTCTATACCAAGCAAAACCATCCTGCAAAAAAAACTGAAGAAATTATGACATCCCCAATTGGAAAAAAAAAACAAAAAACAGAATTTGCTGCTAGCATACCTTCCTTACAATAAATACTAAAGGAAATTATTAAAGCTAAAAAGATATGACTCCATATAACTTGAATCCACAGGAGGAAATGAAAAGCACTGGAAATTGTAAATTTGTAAGTTAATATAAATGACTATATAAATATATTTTATTTTTATAACTTATTTAAAAGACAAAAACATACAAAGCAATAATTATAACACCTAACTATTGAGTTTATAACAAATATCAATATATATGAGATATATTGTAATAATAGCACAAAGGAGGTCGGAGGGAATGGAGCTATATTGGAGCAGAGTTTTTATATTTTACTGGAATTGTTAGTATTAATCTGTAATAGATTATGAAAGTTAAAGTACATGTTATATTAATAACTCCCAGAGTAACCACTAAGAAAACAACTCAAAAATAAGTAAAAAGAAATTATTTATCACAGAAGATGGCAGTAAAGGAGGAACAGAGGAACAAAAAAGATGAGACATAGAAAAATATCAATATGGCCTTTGTAAATCCAACTGTATCAATAATATTTAATATGAAGGGTCTAAATACCTCAGTCAAAAGGCAGATATTGTCAGACTTGATTAAAAAAACAAGACACAACAATATGCTGTCCATAAAAAACACACCTTTCATTCAAAACATAAATAAGATACAAGTAAAAAGATAGAAAATTATTTACTGCACAAATCATGACTATTAACATCAACAAAATATATTTTAAGAACTATTACTAGAAACAAAGGATATTTCATAATTATGATTGTATTCATAATGATTAAAAGATCAATACATGAAGAATATATAACAATTATATAAGAACTGTCCAGAAAATATCCAGCCATGTAATATGTTCTCATTATATTAACAATGGCTGGATACTTTCCAGACAGCCCTCGTATATGTATATACACTAATTACAGAGCCTCAAAAGACATGAAACAGAAACTGACAGAAGTGAAAGAAGACGTAGACAATTCAATAACACTAGTGGAAAATTTCAGTACCCCACTCTTGCTAACTGATAAGATAACTAGAAAGCAAGTCTTTCTCTGATCAGCAAGGCTACAGAAAACTTGAACAACACTATCAACCAACTTAACCTAACTGACATATCTAAAGCAATCCAATTAAAAACTGCAAAAGACACATTCTTTCCAAATGCTCATGGAATATTCTTGAGAATATACTATACGCTAGGCCATAAGACAAGTCTCAATAAATTTAAAAGAACCGAAATCATATGATATATGTTTTCCATTTGCAATGTAATTAAATTAGAGATTAAAATAGAAATATTTGGAAATTGAACTCTTTTAAATAACCCATGAATCAAAGAAAAAAATCTCAATAAAAATTTGAAAATATTTTGAACTGAATGAAAATGAAAACACAACATATTAAAATTATGGTATGCTGTTAAAGCAGGGCTTAGATGGAAATGTATAGCTTTAATTGTCTATTTCAATAAAGAAGGTCTCAAATAAATGACTTAAGCTTCCACCTCATATAATTAGGAAAAAGAAAAGCAAACTAAACCAAAAGCAAGTAGAATAAAGGAAATAATAAAGATTAGAGAAGAAATCAGTAAAAAAGAAAAGAACAAAACAATGGAGAAAATCAGTGAAGTCAAAAGTTTGGGTTTTTTTCTTCCTTATTATTTATTTCAAAATATTAGGTGGGTACAAATGTTTTTGTTACATGGATACCTTGTATAATGCTTAAGTTCAGGCTTTTCACATGTCCATCACCAGAATAGTGTTTATTATACCCACCAAGTAAGTTTTTACCCCTCACTTCCTCTCACCTCCCCGCTTCCTGGTTTCCAATATCCTATTTACGTCTCTTTGTGCCTGTGTGTGCCCATCATTTAGCTCCCAAGTAGTAGAGAGTACATGTGGTGTTGGTTTTTTCATTGCTGAGATACTTCACATAGGCTCATGGTCTCCAGTGCCATCCAACCTGCTACAAAGGATGTTATTTCATTCCTTTTTATGGCTGAGTAGTACTCCATGGTTTGTGTTTGTGTGTGTGTGTGTGTGTACATACATACACATCATATTTTCTTTATCCATTCATGAATTGATGGGCATTTAGGTTGATTCCACATCTTTGCAATTGTGAATTGTGCTGCAATTAACATTTGAGTGCAGGTGTTTTTTTTGATAAAATGATTTCTTTTCCTTTGGGTACACACCTAGTTGTGGGATTGCTGGATCAAATGGTAAATCTGTATTTATTTCTTTGAGGACTCTCCATACTGGTTTTTATAGAGGTTGTACTAATTTGCAGTCCCACCAACAGTGTATAAGCATTCCTTTCTGCATCCATGCCAGCATCTATTGTTTTTTGACTTTTTAATAAAAGCCATTCTGACAGAGGTAAGGTGGTATCTCATTGTGGTTTTAATTTGTATTTCTCTGGTGATTAGTGATGTTGAGCATTTTTTCATGTTTGTTGGCCATTTGTTTATCTTCTTTTGAAAAACTTCTGTTCAAGTCTTTTGTCCACTTTTTAATGGGGTTGTTTGTTATATTCTTGCTGATTTGCTTGAGTTCTTTGTAGATGCTGGATATTAGCCCGTTGTCAGATGTATAGTTTGTGAATATTTCCTCCCATTCTGTGGGTTTTCTGTTTACTCTGCTGGTTATTTCCTTTGCTGTGTGGAAGCTTTTTAATTTAATTAAGTCCCATTTATGTATTTTTGTTATTGCTGTATTTGCCTTTGGGGTCTTAGTCATAAATTCTTTGCATAGGCCGATGTCTAGAAAAGTTTTAACTACATTTTCTTCTAGAATTCTATGGTTTCATTTCTTACATTTAATTCTTTTATCCATTTTGAATTAATTTTTTATATGGTAAGAGGTAAGAGTCCTAGTTTTCATTCTTCTGCATGTGGCTATCCAGTTTTCCCAGTACCATGTATTGAATAGGGCTTCCTTTCCCCATTGTGTGTTGTTGTTTGCTTTGACAAAGACCAGTTGGTTGTAGGTACATGGTTTTATTTCTGGGTTGTCTATTTTATCCCATTGGTCTATGTATCTACTTTTATACCAGTACCATGCTGTTTTGGTTACTATAGCGTTGTAGCATAATTTGAAGTCAGGTAATGTGATGCCTCCAGATTTGTTCTTTTTGCTTAAAATTGCTTTGGCTATTTAGGCTTTTTTTTGGTTCCAAATTAAGGGTAGCAGTATTTTTTCTAGATCTGTGAAATATGACGTTGGTATTTTGATAGAGATTGCATCAAATCTGTAAGTCACTTTGGGCAGGATGGACATTTTAACAATGTTGATTCTACCAATCCATGAGCATGGGATGTTTTTCCATTTGTTTGTGTCCAGTATTATTTCTTTCACCAGTGCATTGTAGTTCTCCTTGTAGGGAATCTTTCACCTCCTTCGTTAAGTATATTCCTAGGTATTTTATTTTCTTCATAGCTCTTGTAAATGGTATTGACTCCTTGATTTGACTATCAGCTTGATTTTTATTAGTTTATAGAAATGCTATTGATTTGTGTACATCGATTTTGTAACCTGAGACTTTCCTGAATTTATCTATCAATTCTAGAAGGCTTTTGGTGGAGTCTTTAGGGTTTTCTAGATATAAGAGCGTATATTTTGCAAACGGGTAGTTTGACCTCCTCTTTCCTGATTTAGGTGCACTTTATTTCCTTCTCTTGCCTGATTGCTCTGGGAAGGACTTCCAGCACTATGCTGAATAAAAGTGCTGACAGTGAGCGGCTCTGTTGTGTTCTGGTTCTTAAGGGGAGTGCTTTCGACTTTTCCCCATTCAGTATGATGATGGCCCCATTCAGTATGATGATGGCTGTGGGTTTGTCATAGATGACTTTTACAATTTTGAAGTGTGTTCTTTCTGTGCCTAGTTTGTTGAGGGTTTTTATCATGAAGTGGTGCTGGATTTTATCAAATGCTTTATCTGCATCTATTGAGATGATCATTTTTTTTAATGTCTGTTTATGCAGTGAATCACATTTATTAATTTTGTGTATGTCGAACCATCCTTGCATCCTTGCAGTGAAACCCACTCAGTCATGATAAGTTATCTTTTTGAAGTGCTGTTGAATTTGGTTTGCTAGTATTTTGTTGAGGATTTCTGCATCTGTGTTCCCTAAGGGATATTGGTCTGCATTTTTCTTTTTCTGTTGTGTCCTTTCCTGGCTTTGGAATCAAGGTGATACTGGCTTCAAAGAAGGAGTTAAGGTTCCCTCCTTCTTGATGTTATGAAATAGTTTTTGTAGGATAGGTACCAGTTCTTTGTAGGTCTGGTAGAGTTCAGCTGTGAATCTGTCTGGTCTGAAGATTTTTTTGTTGGTAGATTTTTTTATAGTTACTTCTTCAATCTCGCTGCTCATTATTGGTCTGTTCAAGATTTCTATTTCTTCTTGAGTCAGGCTTGGGTTGTGTGTATCCAGGAATTTATCCATTTCCCCTACATTTTCCAATTTGTGTGCATAGAGATTTACATAGTATTCTATGATATTTTTATGGATGATATTTTATATTTCTGTGTTATCAGTTTTAATGTCTCCTGTTTCCTTTCTGATTGAGCATATTTGGATCCTTTCTCTTCTGTTTCTGGTTAATCTAGCTAGAGGCCTATCAATTTTGTTTATCTTTTCAGAGAACCAACTTTTTGATTTTTTTTTTTTTTGGTTTCCATTTCATTTAGTTATGTCTTGCACTTTGTTATTTTTTTTCTTCTCCTAGCTTTGGGTTTGGCTTGTTGTTCTTTTTGTAGTTCCTTGAAGTGTACCATTAAGTTGTTAATTTGTGATATTTCTGCCTTTTTGATGTAAGCATTTAAGACTAGGAATTTCCCTCTCAACACTGCTTTTGCTATATTCCATAGATTTTGAATGTTGTGTTATAATAGTCATTCAGTTTGAAAAATCTTTTGATTTTCATCTTAATTTCATCATTGATCCAAGGATCATTTCAGCAGGCTGGTTGTTTAATTTCCATGACTTTGTGTAGATTTGAGAGTTCTTCTTGGATTTGATTTCTAGTTTTATTCCACTGTTATTTGAGAAGATACGTGGAATGATTTTGATTTTTCTGAATTTGTTGAGATTTGTTTTGTGGGCTAACATATGATCTATCTTGAAAAATGTCCCATGTGCCTGATGAGAAGAATGTATATACTGCAGTTTGGGGGTAGATGACTGTTACGTCCATCTGTGCTACAGTCCTGTTTAAGTCCAGTGTTCCTTTGTTGATCTTTTACCTCGATGATCTGTCAGTTCTGTCAGTGGAGTGTTCAAGTCCCCAGCAATTACGGTGTTGCTGTTTATTTCTTTGCTTAGATGTAGTAGTACTTTATTTATCAATCCTGGAGCTGCTGTTTTCAATGCATATATATTTAGGATTGTTATATCTCCTTGCTGAATTGCTCCCTTTATCATTATATAATGACTGTCTTCGTCTTTTTTTACCATTGTCAGTATAAAGTCTGTTTTACCTAATATGAAAATAGCTACTCCTGCTTGCTTTTGGTTTCCATTCACTTGGAATATTTTTTTCTATCCCTTTACTTTGAGCCTATGAGTGTCCTTGTGAGTTAGATGGGTTTCTTTGAAATAGCAAGACCTTGGGATGTGTTTTTTCATCCATTCAGCCAGCCTATATCTTTTAAAAGAAGCATTAAGATCATTTATGTTCAAAGTTAGTATTGATATGTGAGACACTGTTCTGTTCATCATGTTGAATGATACCTACTTGCTTTGTTTTCTCCCTTGGGTTACTGTTTTGTAAGGGTTGTGAGCTTTAACTTTCGGGTGTTTTACATTGGTGGGTATCGATTGTTTTCCATGTATAGAGCACTTCTAAGCATTTCCTGTAGGGCAGGTCTAGTGGTGACAAATTCCCTTAGTGTTTACTTGTCTGGGAAAGACTTTATTTCTCCTTCATTTGTGAAACTTAGCTTTGCAGGATACAAAATCCTTGGCTGGCAGTTATTCCATTTAAGAAGACTAAAAATGGGACCCCAATCCCTTCTGGATTGAGAGGTCTTTCCTGAGAGGTCTGCTGCTAGTCTGATGGGTTTTCCTTTGTAGATAATTTGTTGCTTTCATCCTGCAGCTTGTAGAATTATCTCCTTCACTTTGACTTTGGTCAAGCTGATGACTATATGTCTTGGTTATGTCCTATTTGTTATGAATCTTCCAGGTGTTCAATGATCATCTCACATCTGGATATCTAAACCTCTAGCGATATCCAGGGAAGTTTTCCTCTATTATTCTCTCAAATAGGTTTTCTGCGCTTATTGCTTTTTCTTCTACTCCCTCTGGGATACCTATAATTCTTATATTAGTTCACTTTGCATAATCCTATATTTCTCTCAGTGATTGTTCATTCTTCATTCTTTTTTATGCATTTTTTACTGACTGGGTTACTTTGAAGTCTTCATCTTCAAGCTCTGAAATTCTTCTGCTTGGTCTAGGCTGTTATTAAAGCTTTCTGATGTGTTTTGCAATTCCCATCCCTTTTTTAGTGTTATCTCTTCAGTGAATTTTTCATTCATGTCCTGAATCATCTTTTTGGTTTCTTTGAGGTGGTTTTACCATCTCCTCAATTCCATTCATCTTACTTGTCATCCATAATCTGAATTCCATATCTGTCATTTCAGCAATTTCCTTTTGATTGGAACTCATTTGGAGAGATGTTGTGACCCTTTGGGGGAGGCAGGACAGCCTGTTTTTTCATATTACTGGAGTTTTTATGCTGGTGCCTTCTCATCTGGGGCCACATCTCTCAGCTCAAAACAGATGGAAGATATGGTACACCTGTTGTCCTCAGCTGGGACCTCTGTTACTCAGTGAAAACAGGGATGGGTCCCTGGATAGTGTGCTTGGATCCTATACTGGGAAGCTTGACCAGGCAGGAGAGGGGCAAATGTACTATGAGCTCTGCTTCTTTTCCCCTGTTCCCCTGTGTTTGTCACTGGGCCACTGTGGCAAGGCCAGCCCCTGGTGCTAGGTGCACACACTAGGTGGAGCTGGCCAGCAGGATGGGGTGTGCGCAGGGGATGGAGGAGGTCTGTGGGCACAGTGTGCACATGCGCAGGCCTGGGCAGCTAAGGTGCCAGGCACATGGGCTGGGCAAGGTCCATGCAGGATGTGGCACAGAGCATAGAAGGTGCTCCAGGCACAGAGGCCCCACAAGCCCATGGGGCATGGGGTGGAGTGGCCCTCAGTGTGCAGCGGCTAGCAGGTCACAGCTCCTGTGTGGGGTGGAGCAGCACCCCTGGACAGAGCGCTCCTGCGGGACAGGGCACCTGCTTGGGATGGAGCAGGTCTGTGGGACACAGCATTCATGTGTGTGGGCCAGGGCGGCTGAGGGCAGGGGTGTGGGAAGAGGGCAGGGCGTGCGCAGGGCACAGTGCCCAGGGTGCCCGTGTAGGACAGTGTGGGTCGGATCACCCAGATCCAAAGGCCCCGGCTGCGAGGGCTTTCTTCTCGCTTGGGGCCTTTCAGGCCTTGGTGGCCGCGGGCGCCAAGGGCTATGGGCACGTGCTCCACCGGGGTCCCGTGAGCAGTGCAGTTGAGCAGGATCACTCAGGCCACAGCAGCGGGTGCCAGGCTCTTAGTCTCCTGCTCTGCTTATGGCTCCCAGCAGCAGTGGTGATGGTGGTCGTGGGTGGGCGATGCACGTCAACTGCCCATGAGGCGCACGTGAGCCCCGGGATTCTCCGCTCCCTCCCCACCTGGCAGGGGCTAGAGAGAGGCTGCAGTCACGTATCTGACGCCTGAATAAAAGTGGCGTTCTGGGGTTGGGATGTTATAATGGCGCCAGCCGCAGCACGCAGGGCTCGCAAGCGGGCCGTCTCTTCTCTCCGGAGCAGTGCAGCTGCACAGCCTGCAGTCAGGCGTCCTTATCAGTCTGGAGCTGCTGCAGTGGAGGGGCCCTCCCGCCACTCCGGTTGCAGTATCCTAGGGGAAGCCTGGAGTCTGGGCTTTTCTCCTCTGCCCCTGTCCCACATGTGGGCGCCTTCCCGAATTACCTGTGGTCCTGCTAAGGGGTCCGTCTGACTTCTGTCTTCTTCACTTCATTCCTGCCTCCTCTCTGTGGGTTCTTAGTGCTCTCACTCAGACATCAACTCAAAGGTGGGTTTCTGTGCACCATTTTCGACCCTCTCCGTGAGAGCAGCACTGCGCAGGCTGCTCCTAGTCCGCCGTCTTGCTCCTTAGTCTCCAGAATTCAGGTTTTTGCTTCAATCACCAAGATTCCTCAGCAGACCTTCTCTGACTCTAGTCATTAAGAGGGCATTTCTTTAATACATCAAAGGGAGTCATAGATCAACAACCAGGCAGCCACTAAACATCAAGAAGTCCATGAATGTCCACTGAGATGGAAAAGAGTCCATGTCCCTGCAGCCACTTACCCAAAGTCTGTTTTTTTTCAATGATCAAGAGAAATGACAAATCTTTAGCTAGACTGACCAAGAAAAAAAAACAAAAACAAAAGAAATTAGCAAAATCATGAATGAAAGATGAGTGTGTTCATTACCGACCCAACAGAATTTAAAACAATTATATGGGAATACGATGAACAACTTCATGCCAACAAATTAGATAACTTACATGAAATAGTGGACAAAATCCTAAAAGACATACATCACCAAAACTGACTCAAGAAGAAATAGAAAGGATAGACCTATAATAAGTAAAAGAATTAAATTAGTATTTAAAAATCTTCCCACACAAAAAAGCAGCCCCAGATGGCCTTAGTTGTGAATTGCCTCAAATACATATTTATTAAAAAAATTCCCTCATTAAGCCTTTCTGAAAATAGAGAAGGGAACATTTCCCAACTTATGCCAAAGACATTACAAGAATGTCCTTGTGAACATAGCTGTAGAAACCCTTAACAGAATATTAGCAAACTGAATCCTGAAACATGTGCAAAGGATTATGTACCAGGACCAAGTGGGATTTATCCCATTAATGTAAGATTGGTTTAACATCTGAAAATTAATTAATATAATATTTTCTATTTTCTTACATGTGATTTTAGGCCTCTCAAGGTAAGTAAATATTGGATTAATGTGTAGTGATGTTAGTTATCTTTATCTGTGGTCCCCCAACTCACAGGCTGTGGATTGCTACCAATCCATGGCCTGTTAGGGACCAGGCTACAGATCTCCGCCACCTCCCATGCCTCCCAGTCCTTGGAAAAATTGTCTTCCATGAAACTTAGGAAATGCGGTGGGCGCTGCAGTGGGGGGTGCACAGCAGGAGGTGAGCAGCAGGTAAACAAGCAAAGCTTCATCTGTATTTACAGCCACTCCCCATGGCTCACGGATATCACTGCCTGAGCTCCCCACCCATCATCCGTAAAAAAATTGTCTTCCATGAAACTGGTCCCTGGTGCCAAAAAGGTTGGGGACCACTGATGTATATAATTCTGTAGAAGTTGTAGTCAGCCATACTTCAGACTCTGAAAAGTGAAAAAGTGAAAGATTACTTTGCTAGAGCAAAACAATTTCTTCTGATTCTATCCTATTTCTTTTCTCACAGTTCTGATGTTTTCTTTTACCTGCCAATTTACTTTAAAAATATTTAATGCATGAAATATTGATATTATTCTGGGATTGAATACCTCTCTCTCTCATACTCTTTCTGTGTGTGTGTGTGTGTAGTGAGCAGTGGTAGTGAGGGCAGGGGCTATATGAACAATACCAGGCTTGGCCAGGCACGGTGCTCACGCCTGTAATCCTACCTTTGGAGGCCAAGGCAGAGGATCTATTGAGGCCAGGAGTTGAGACCGGCCTGGGCAACATAATGAGACCCCCCCCCCCGTCTCTACAAATAAAAAAATAAAAATAAAATATTTAAAGATTAATGGGGTATGGTGGCACCTATAGTCCCCGTTACTTGGGAGACTGAGTTGGCCAGGATAGCTTGAGCTCAGGCGTTTTAGGTTGCAATGAGCTATGATCACGCCACTGCACTCCAGCCTGGGTGACAGAGTGAGACCCTGTTTCAAAAAAAAACAAAAAGCCAGGCTCACAGCTATACCATTAACATATTCACATGTTCCCTGCTGTTACCCAGTCCTTTAAGGAGCTTGGCTATTGGCTTTCGGAGAAAAACAGTAGCCTGACAGAAGCACTTGGGTAGAAAGACAACCAGAGCATGTATCCTCTTTAGCAGGAGGAAGCTTGGTGGTGCTGATGAGATGGCAAGCAGGCAGGGTCTCTGGGTTTCACAGCGAGTCCTGTGGGCACCGGGACTCAGCCCACACTGAGGATGGCTTAGCTGAAAAGTCACACACATTCAGTGGTCAGTTCAACAAACATTTTGTCCAGATTTGCACGATAGATGTACCCTAATAGGGAGAAAGAACAGAGAGAAGGCAGCGGACACTATCAGACCGGTCTCATCTGTACACGCTGCCTCTGGGGAGGCTGATGGTTCAGACACTCTTGGTGGCCTCTCTGGGCAAAGTGCCCCAGAGGCCTCATTATGTCATTAATTCTCACTGTGCCCTTGTGGCATAGGTAAGGTGGCACATATTATTAGGAACAATCTTGATAATGGGGCAGGATGGTATTTTATTGGAGGGCAGTGCCTTTGGCGGTTTTGGGAGATTTGTGTCCTTGGCCAGGACTCCTGCTCCTGACTGCTCCAGAGCCCTGTCTCTGGTGGTGCTCTCAGATGGACAGAGTTTGTAAATGTCTGAGAAGCGCAGTTCTGCTGAATGATCGACTTGCAATTTAGTAAATCTATACCCAGCAGCTGCCTCGGAGAGGCAGCAGGAGAAGGAGCAGGTTCAAATGCGAACACTCACTTCCTTTCGAAACTGGTCAGTGGACAGAACAGGGCGATTCTCTCAGGAATGTGTTGTATTTGAAAGTGATTGCCCACAGTTAGACAGGGGTAAGAAAAGGACACGTTTATCTCACTTCCTCATCCAGTGATCTTTCTTGTTAGTTGGAGGCTGCTTGTTAGTCAAGGGTTTTAACAAGGCAGAACAACTAAAGACCTGGAGTGATTTGTAAATGGCAGTTTAATGGACTTAGACTTTTTTCTCCAGCGTATGAAACGGGAATTTATGCTTGTCTGGAAAAACTGTTAAAACACAACAACAGTAAACCTCAAGGAGTAAGTTGGGGACAACTCTTCTGAGCTTTTGCCCCCTTTTGAGCAGTTACCATTATTGTTAAGCCAAAAGGTCCACTGGCAATGATGGGACAGCCCATTATTTCCTAAAAGACTTGCTCCGACCAAAGTGGCATTGGACGAGGGGACCAGACTCCGCACACTTGGAACTCTGTATTTCATGCCGAGAGCTCCGAGGCAGCATCATACTGTAAATGAAGAAGATCACGAATGGAGAGCAAAGATGCCAAATCCCAAGATGAGATGAACTGGTTTATATCCTAACACGCTGGAAACAGACTGGTTTTCTTTTTCGGCTTTTCATGGACACCATAAAGAACAGCGTTCCAGCTCAAGACACTCGGCACTTCCAGTGATGACGCACGGTGCTCCTGCCACAGAGCAGAAAGGTGGGAAGTGACATCATAACAGCCACACTCTAGGGTGACGGCTGGTGTCCAGAAACGATAGGAAAGCTCTTTCTCTGCTTTACCTTGGCCTCTGTTCAGTCCTTTTCTTCGAGGCTGTTTGCTCACAAAAAACTGCTGACCAGGATACCTCATATTAATGCCAAAATATTTATAAACTGTCATCCCTCTGGGAGTCACGGAGAGGGAGAATATTGCTTGTTTTAAAATAAACCTTCATGTAGGGCAGGTGAGTGGCTAATTTGTCCATTTATCTTTTTAACATGAAGGGAAAGCGGCCGCCTTCCTGCCTGACCTAAAGGCTTCGCAGTGGCTGCCACACACAGCTCCTCACCCAGCCTCATGCCTTTTCTAACTGGCAGGCGGCAGCCCTCGGGTGGACAGTGGCAAAGTGCTAAGTGCGTTTGATTGGTATCATTACTGGTCTCTAGTAATTGATTACTGTCCGTG
The DNA here is from genome assembly GCF_000956105.1 of Propithecus coquereli. Classification (NCBI taxonomy): domain Eukaryota; kingdom Metazoa; phylum Chordata; class Mammalia; order Primates; family Indriidae; genus Propithecus; species Propithecus coquereli. Next base: position 4,094,528 of record NW_012135192.1, on the reverse strand, counting down.
GTGAAATATTCAGGGCAAGCACACAGCCAATAGCAATCACTTAATCCATCACGACTGTTTGTTCCTCCTCTCCTGAGACCTCCCAGCTGCGTGCTATCCGACCCCACCAGGCAAATTGCCGATGGCTGCATTGTGTATACAATTCACTGTGTATTTACTGTGTTTCCTGCGTGCACCAAAGCCACCAGCTTTAGTGAACAGGGAAACACAGGGGAGGTTCTTGTTTTGCAATGTCTAGATCACTCTCCGGTTAACCTCTTTGGCCTCTCTCTTCATGGAGATTTGTGATTCATTGGCATTGGTTTTCGTTGCTTAAAAAAAAAAAAACAAAAAAGTCGAATGGCACAGTGGTTATATTAGGAATATTAATTGTAAGACTTGAGATAGGTTGATTGGAATAAGATCCTGGAGGGTTGTTTGTAATGCAGATTTTTTAGAAACAAGAAGTGGGAGAATAATGAATAACAACCAGAACTAATCAGTTTTGTGCGTGAGTGTGTGTTTAATCCAGTGATAATGACTAAAAGTAGTTATAAAAAGAAGTAGAAATTCAGTGGCTACACCATTTTCTCGGCTTTCTTCCAAGATGTTTTGTCTTCGGATCTTGGCAAATATGCCCGTCCCTGATAGACACTAAGGAACTTTGATTCTCAACCCAAGCAAGAACACAATAGGAGGAGGAGGGGAAGACAGCTGAGAGGAGAATAAACAAATGACTGTCACGTTCGATAGCACTCCTATGACAAGGGATGGTGCTGTCCATGGCCAAACTCAGAAGAAACAGTTTTACTCAGCAGTCTGTAGGAAAAAGTGAGAGCCATGCATGGTAAGATCACATGTTGGTCTGCTCCTCTATTCATCCCAGCCCCAATTTCTGTAGGGCTGGAAGAAACAACATCATGAGGGGTAGATATTTGCAAAAGAGGGTGCTGCTAAGTCCACCAGGGAGCTTGGGGAGCTGGCAGAAATGAGGTTGAAAAGGGCATGAGGAGGTGTCACCTCAGAGACAGAAAAGAGACCTGATCTATTTCCATAGCCAGTCTTTAAGAGCTTGCATTCCAAAATTTATTTAAAGAAATTGCTATAAGGGTCTCAGTGGACATCTGTGTTGCCTCTTTTGGTGTGGTCTGTTTAAACGCTCCCTCGTGTCTGTAGCACATGGTAGAATTCTGGCTAATTCCCCACAGGCCCAGGCATATATGGCCATGTGTGCCCTGCCTCTGGGTGAGGCTTTCTGTGGTCATCTCCCTACACATGGCGGTTTCGAGACAGCACAGAATCTTAATCTTTGTATATGCGTTTCTCATTTGGGGCCACTTAGCTAGATGACAGACAACTGGTTTAAGTGATTCTTAGGTTAGTTGGTCATGTTTTACTGTTGATCACCATCTATTTTAGATCAAATAAATAAATTAAGCACATCGAAAGGCACTGAACTTTTACTGTGTACAATGAAACTTCAGTTGTTGCATAGAGTATGGGCTCATCTTCTACTTATTACCCAGCATATGATGTACTTTATGATTTGAGGATCTCAAAGACATGAGCTTTCTTCCTCCAGGCCTCTGCCCCATGGTCATAGTGAAGTTTCCCCTCTGTCCGGTGTGATGTTCCTACCCTCACTCCTGAGACACTGGCATTGAGAACTAAACTAGCAACCTGTAAGGAAGTTCAGTGTTATTGCTGGAAACTTCTAGACCTAGCTTGTGCTATGCTAATACCTGTCACTTTTTAGAAAACTTTAAAAACTCTGTCAGTTTGGCCCATTTTAAAAACTTTCGGAGATAGTCTTTGAGGATGTCTCACTATGCTAAAGAGAAGCTAACTTTTGGTGTACAGAAAAATATAATCTCATAGTGTTTCCATGTCATAATGAATGTCCTCTAATCAAAAACTGCCAGAATCTATATTTGCCATATTAAATTGCAGAAAGCTGCAACAGCTGTCTTGCTCCGTGTTTGCTATTCCGTTTATACCATCTGTGATGGTTAGTCTTATCTGTCAACTTGACGGAGTTATACTACTCAGTTATTTAGTCAAACACTAACGTAGGTGTTGTGTGAAGGGATTTTGTAGATGTGGTTAACATCTCCAACCAGTTCACTTTAAGTAAAGGAGATTATCCTGGAAAATCTGAGCGGGCCCCATCCAATCAGCTGAAGGTCTTAAGAGCAAAAACTGAAGAAATTCTGTCTCAAGACTGCAGCATAAAATCATGCCTGAGTTTCCAGCCTGCTGGCCTGCCCTACAAATTCTAGACTTGCCAGCCCCCACAATCGCATGAGCCAATTGCTTAAAATAAATCTCATATTGGTTCTGTTTCTTTAGAAAACTCTGATATACAAAGTGGTATCTTTGTAAGAGCAGGAGCAAATTATTTAACCTTGTCCTGTGATCCTCTTTTAGGTAGGTTATACTATAATAAATAGATGACTGATCATGTCAGGAAATTAGGCATGTTGACTTTTTCATACAAAGCAAGAGGAACACTGAAATTGGTACCTGTACTTTTTAAGATGTGGATAAATCTCCTGGTTACTCCCCCCTGTTCACCTTGATTACTGTCTTTTTCTTTCCACACCTAGTTCTGTCACTGTATTTGGTGATATCACTATCTGTCTATTTTCATGGCTTTTTGGCTCCTTCATCTCCTCACTTTCAATATATTTTCCCCAACCCCATATGAACCATCTAGTCTGAAGGCCATATCCTTGACCTATCATCAGCAATAACTGATCTTGCTTTCAAACACCCTGCTCTCCAACTACCACCTCCTGTTCCCCTGCCTCCCACTTCTTGAGTTCATCAAAACTCATCCCATCTGCTGACCCTTCCGTGTTTTCCTGATACATTATCTCTCCATGTCCTTACCTCCCTCCCAAACCAACTTAGATATTATGGCCTGTTGTTACAATTGCATCTTGACATCTACCCATTACTTTCTTTCCTTTGTCTCCTCCATTTAACTTTCCTGACAAAGCCTGAGCACTAGTTAAATTTATCTCCTCAACCACTGTGTGAGTGCGTCCATGCAGCTGAACACCACTGGAGAAAAACATGGTGGTGCTGACCATACCCTCTGGAAATTCTTGACCACATATTCTCAAGTGGTACTTCACTGCCCACCACACTTAGCCTGTCTTCCCTGGTGTGTTTCCTTTTTCACTTTCTAGATGACATTTCACACCTTCTTCTAATAATGTCTTCCATGTTACCAAATCTAATACAGGCTGAGCACCCCAAATTTGAAAATCCAAAATCTGAAACGTTCCCAAATCAGAAACTTTCTGAGTGCCAACAATTCACTCAAAGGAAATGCTTATTGGAGCATTTTGGGTTTTGGATTTTTTTTTGGATTTGGGATGGTCAACCAGTAAGTATGATGCAAATATTCCAACATCCAAAAAAATCCAAAATACTTTTGGTCCTATGCATTTTCGATAAGACAGACTCAAACTGTAGTCACTCTTCTGTACTTATTTTACCACTCGGCAACCTTCAACCTGTTGACCATTACCTCTCTTTTGTAACATTAGCATTCAAGCTGGTCTGAAAAGGCTATGAACTGTATGATTCTATTTTTATCACATTCTGTAAAAGGCAAAACGATAGCGATAGTAAACAAATCAGTGGTTGCGGGGATTTGGAAGGAAAGGGAGCGTTGGTAGGTGAAGCACAGGGTCTTTTTTTAGGGTGGTGAGACTATTCTGTGTAATACCATAATGGTGAATACACAAAACTACATTTGTCAAAACCCATGGAATTTTACAGCACAAAGAGTGTACCTTAATGTATGTAAGATTTAAAAAATATTTAGGAGGTCAGAGGTTTCCAATAAGGAAAGCAGATTATGACAAGAGTCTAACTGTCACAAATATATGAAACAACCTCACTGAAGGAATGGGGTGATAAAGTTCTGACCTAAGTAGTTTTGGAAATTAGTAGAGACTGCAAAACTAAAGGCCAAAGCAGCTGTACGTAAGTGCTGTACTCTAACTGATAGTTTTTTTTTTCCTAAGGGAGGTGCAGATTAACAACTCTGACTATACTCTACTATAACTATACTCTACTATAACTCTACTATAACGCATATTAGAATTGAAGGATTAATAGATGGTAGATGTTGGGAGGCAAGTTTCTCACTGTTGAAGTGGGAGTGGGTTTACAGCGAAGCGAGGAGAGAAGACCAGAATGATCCATGATTAGAGTTGAAGACATCAGTATGAACTCACATTTAGCTTAATATAGATACAGATGGATGCATATATAAATATTTACAGATACGTGTATATACACAGGTTAGTATACGCATGTATAGTCCCTTGATCTGTCACTTGGAAGGCCTAGAAATGGCACCCCAGCAACAATGAGCACATGTAGTGCCTGCATCCATGTAGCTGAATGTCGCTGAAGAAATCTTGGTTGTTTTTTTTTTTTTTTGAGACAGAGTCTCATTGTGTTGCACCAGCTAGAGTGCCATGGCGTCAGCCTAGCTCACAGCAACCTCAACCTCCTGGGCTCAAGCGATCCTCCTGCCTCAGCCTCCCAAGTAGCTGGGACTACAGGCATGCGCCACCACGCCCGGCTAATTTTTTCTATATATTTTTAGTTGTCCAATTAATTTCTTTCTATTTTTAGTAGAGACGGTGTCTCACTCTTGCTCAGGCTGGTTTCGAACTCCTGAGCTCAAACAATCCGCCCGCCTCGGCCTCCCAGAGAGCTAGGATTACAGGCGTGAGCCACCGCGCCCGGCCAGAAATCTTGGTTTTGAATACCATTCTCCAGTAAAAGGAACCATGGCTTCTTGAGGAAATGGCTAATTGTAGAGCTGGGGCATGAAATACAGAAGATGAGCCTGAAGAATCTTGTAACGGGAAGAAAGATTGTTCCCCAAAACCCCATAATAGTGAAGGTATATCAGGGCACATGGGAGCCTCTGAAACAGTTCCCAGTGGTCAAAGCTCAAAATCTGAGCAAAATAAATAAAGTAGCATTGGATTATAACCCAAAGTATAAAATAAACACCCATGAGTCCATACTGGTATAAATACATGATTGAATAAATAAATAAGTGGGGAGAAAGACAAATCTATCACACAGAAGAATTCCAACTAATTCTTGTAGATACTCCACCGTTAAGGAGGTGGAAGGTAATTCCCTCATCCTTAATATAATCTGCACATAATGACTTCCTTCTGAAGAGTACAGAATAGAAAGGAGGAAAGAAGAGTAACTTTACAGTGAGGAAAAATGGCAAATACTACCCCAGCCAGATGATGAAGCTTCACACCAGCGGTGATAAATCATGTTGATATCACATACCCTTGATACGATGTAATGAGAAAAGCACTTTATCTCTGTGGTCTTCCTCCTAAAAATCCATAACACCAGTCTAGCCATGGGAAAAAAACATCAGATAAATCCCAACTAAGAGGCGTTCTATGAGCTGGTCAGTCCTCTCCAAACTGGTTCTCTAAAGCAGGGAAAGCCTGAGCAACTGCTGTAGCCAAGAAGAGCCTAAGGAAACATAATGACTAAATGTAAAGCAGTGTCTTGGATCCTGGAACAGAAAAATGACATTAGATAAAAATGAAGGAAATCTGAATAAGTATGAATTTCAATTAATAATAATGCATCAATAGTGGTTCATTAGTTGTGACACACGTACTATCCTAATATAAGATGTTAATAATAGGAGAAACTGAGCACAGGGCATGGGAACTTACTGTATTATCTTTGCAACTTTTCTGTAAATATGAAAGTATTTGTCATGGGCTGAACTATTACCTTATCCGCACCTCCAATATTTGTTCGTTGAAGGCCTAACTCCCAGTACTTGGAAATGTAACCATATTTGCAGATAAGGTCTTTAAAGAGGCCAATAGGGCAAGGCCCTGATCCAATATGAATGGTGTCCTTAAGAGAAAAGGAAGTGACACCAGGAGTGCATGTGCACAGAAGGACGACCATGTGGGGAGGCAGCAAGAGGGTGGCCCTCTGCAAGGCAAGGAGGGAGGGCTCCGAAGAACCCAACCCTGCCAGCACCTTGATCTTGGACTTCTAGACTCCAGAACTGTGGGGGAATAAATGCCTGTTGTCTAAGCCACCCCATTTGTGGTATTTTATTATGGCTTTTCCTGAACTTTTGTCATTCAGACCTCAGTCCAGAGTCACCCGGAGAAGGGCTTTCTCAGCCATACAATTCTCTCTTTATCACATTACCCTGTTTTACTTCTCTGCATGGGGCTTACTGATAGTTCCTTTTTTTCATTTGTTTATTCATTTATAGCCTGTCTTTCTGCAGCAGAACATGAGCTCCTGGAGAGGAGAGACCTTGGCTGTCGTGTTCACTGCTGATTCCCCAGCACCAAAAACCATGATCAGTGCTGACTTCATAGTAGACACTCGGTGGGTATCTGTTGAATGGATAATGAATCCCCTGGGAGTGTGGGGACTCTTGATTTGGACTACTTATTCATGTCTATCATTACACTAAAAGCAGCTCTGTGAGTCTTTCTAAATTACTGGGATCTGGAGGGTGGGCAGTCTATGAACCTGGTAGCCCAAGGTGTTCGATTTTTGCTATGTTTACGACTCTCAGAGAGTGAATGAGCCTAGGTCATAACCAGGGATGGAGGTTGGGGGATGCTGTCTTAGCCAGAAGCTCTCTCCAAGCCTCAGAGGGGATGAAATTAAGTCAAAATAAAGCCACACTAACAGCCAAAGGAAGTGTGCATGCAGGTGGCGGGGAAGAGAGTCTTTCTCAGGGATCAGGGTGGAGAGTGGCATCTGACCTGCAGAGTGGACACAGTCTTTCGTATCTGTGGGTATAGAGATCGTAAAGCCAAGAGGGCCCTTCCAGATGAGGTAAGAGATCCCACCGGGAACCCTAGGATGAAGAGGCTGGAAGGAAGCAGGCCCTCCAGGCACCTGGCTGGGGGTCAGGGCTGGGCTAGGATAGTCCAGGGAGACGACAGACAGCTCAATGCTGAGCCAGGCCCTGAGACGCTGCACATGCCAGCCAGACCCTGGGTGGGGCAGTGGGATATTCCCACTTACTACTGGTGGTTGTTCCAGAGGACCACTGTCTTAGTCTGTTCCTGATGCTATAACAAAATATCCAGCAGGTACTGATGTCTGCTGAGGGCTGCTTTCTGCCTCCCAGATGGTTCCTTGATGCCACATCCTCTGGAGGAGAAAAACAGTGTGTCCCTCAGATGGCAGAAAAGCAGATCAAACTAACTGAACGCTGTGGGGAGGCTTCTTTTATTAGCACCTTAATTCCATTCAATAGGGAGAAACCTTCATGGCCTAATTACCTCTCAAAGGTCCCACCTCTTAATACCATCACATTGGCCACACCTGAATTTCAGAGGGGCCACATTCAAACCATAGCAACCACTAACCCAGCTGTGAGTGCCTGGGCCTGGGTAGAGCTAAGGCGACAACTAGGGAATGGCATTGTGGGCGAGATGGAAGGGGCTCAGCAGATGGGGGCAGGCAGGAGGTGGGAAGTGGTGGTCTCTACAGAGGGGTGGATTGAAGAGCTTTGCCTCCAGGCACAAAAATGTGGGAAGGCACATTGGAATGAGTGTCACGATGGAACTATCAACTGGGCAAGTCTAGACTCATTTACAGCATGTTGAAGAAAAGTCAACTTAGACCAATTAAAATTTTATTCACAGACTCTGAGGTCTTAAATCATTCTAATCCTTAGTTCTCTCACCTTTAAAATGGGAGTAAAAATACCTCCCTTGCAGGGTTGTTGAAAAGTTTATAGATGATGCAGGAATAACACCTAATGCAGAGCCAGACATATACAATATGCTTAATAAACAGTGGCTGTTATTGTGCTTTACTGTAATAATATCACATGGCAAGTTTTGTTGCTTTGGTTTCATCAGTTTCTCTAAAAGCAACTAATCCTAGAGCCCTTTGAACACGAAGGAGGATTGGTACTTGTCCCAGTGCCATCTGGAAATGGAAAAGTGGGAAATCTGCTTCCTGCTCGGTAGCTGGTTCCGCCGAGAAGCCAGGAGGGCAGGGTGACCGGCAAGGTCTCCGAGGGGCTGTCATCCGTGAGAGGGTCTATGGGAGCCACTGAGACAACATAGGAATAGGAGCCGAGAAAGAGACCCAAGGTTCTTTGACATCCCACCAGGGCCTAGACCGGAGCCCCAGCGCAGTTGCGTGTTGTCTTCTTTCTTCCAACGTGGTTGGTGCTGCAGAGTCACGGGAGGTGTTGGGAGGTGTGGTGAGGGTGCAGCTGCCCCTCATCTGGGAGGAGAAAGAGCAGAGAGCCCATCCTGTACCACTCATTCTTAAAGGATTTCTAGATCTTCACTTTTGTAGGACTTTCCTTGCAGGGAGAAGTGGCACTTGAGACACACTTGCCACCTGGTGAGGCTGTTGTCTACTGGCTCTCACAGGCCTCCTGGAGAGGCCTTGGCTGATGCAGCCGGGCCTTGGGACGGGCCTGCAGCCAGAGTCGCTGCTGACTCCTCCCCGTTCAGGGAGCACCACTCCCCACTAGCTCATTTCCTCTAAGGTTGAAATCAAGAGGGAGACTTTGGTCCAAGGTTGTCTTTGTGACCTTTTGGGGCTCCATTTTTTACATCCACTTCTGATTCAAGTATTAAAAGAGAAGGAGCCCAGGCCTGAGGCATGGGGTGAGTCCTGGCTCTGAAACCACCAGCTGTGGGCCTGGAAGCTAGTCGGTGGACCTCGCTCCGCCTCACTTCCCCTCCCAGCGGTAAAAGGAAGGGGTCCGTCATGATGACTTCCGCGGTCTTCCCTGGCTCTGTGATGAATTTCCCTGAATTTCTGTGTAGGAACAGAAAAGAGCATAGAGCATTCTTTTAATTCGTATCTGGAGATTTAATCTAAATGTTCCTAATTAGCATCACCAATTTGGGCAGAATGTTCCAAAGCAGGGCCTGACTGCATTTTTAAACAATGCAATTCGCAGGGCTCCATTCTTCTCCTCCTTAGTCTTATGTGAAGGACACACTTGGACTAAAAAGGTTATTACTTTATCATAATTTGAGGATCTCTATCAGTGATGATTTAGGGCAGAGTTTCTCACCCTCAGCCCTACTGACATTTTAAATTAGATCATTCTCTGTGGCGGGGGCCGTCCTGTGTCTTGCAGGGTGTTTGGCAGCATCCCTAATGTCGTAGGCCATTCAGGCTGCTATAGCAAAATACCATAAACTGGGTAGTTTAAAAACAGCAGAAATTTATTTCTCACAGTTCTGGAGGCTGGGACGTCTAAGCTCGAGATCAATATTCAGTGTCTGGTGAGGGCCTGTTTCATGGTTCATAGATGGTGCCTTCTCTCTCTGTCCTGACATGGGGAAGGGGAAAGGCAGCTCCCTGGGGCCTCTTTTATAAGGGCACTGGTCCCATTCATGAGGGCTCTGTTCTCATGAGCTAATCACCTCCCAAAGGCCCCACCTTCTTAGTATCATTCCATTGGTGATTAGATTTCAACACATGAATTTGGGGAGGACGCAAACACTCAGACCATGGCGCCCCTGCTCTCTGCCTGCTAGATGTGACACTCCCCCTCTGCACAGTTATGACAACTAAAATATCTCTGGACATTGCCAAATATGCTTGGGGCGGGGTGGGCAAAATCACCCCTAGTCGAGAGCCACTAATTTAGGGTATGTATTTAAGAAGCAGAGAGATAAAAATAGAAGCAAACTTAAGCAAATGCCTCTTAAAAACACTGAACTTTTAAAGAGGCATTAGTAAAATTTGAATTTGCAGAAATGCAGGCCTTTTCTTTTAAAGCTCATTATTGTACATACGTACCATCCACATATAGCTTCTCAACTGCACTTGAGATTTCTTTAAATAGTCAAGAAAGAGGACCATCCACCTTTTTTTCTCCTGACAGCATTACACAATTCCAAATAATATGGGGTGCCTGGATGTTAATGTACTATGTTTTCATAATTTCTCAAGAAATGTATGAATACGATATTAACCTCACACATAATAGTATTTTCTTGCTGTGGCTCTAGTGAAGTCTTAACATCTCCCCAGACTGGTAAAGACTGCATCACGCACTGTCTTTCTGTTTCCATTTCCAACATGTTTATTACACCCAGGCTGATGTTAGAAAGATTTCTTGTCATCTGCACTGATTACTGTTTGGGGGGAGGAGAAAACATAATGAAGAGAAGAAGAAGGGGAAAAAAAGAAAAAGAAAAAACAGAAGAACAGGATCTGTCTTTCCCGTGTTCTATTTTGTGTTCCTGAGAGCCGAGAGGGAACAAATTGCGAAATGTGTGAGGCTTTGCTGGGCCATTCAGGCTGAAGTTGCCTTAAAAGGAAAGTGTGGCATGCTATACATTTTCCACTTCCTTCTTTTTTAGTTTCCTTTTAGCCATCCTCAGAAATGTAAGCAGGAAGAAAACAGCAATCAATTATGTTTAGAAACAACTGAAGTTAAATCGGACTGATACTTGTTTATAAAACTATGATTCATTTTATTTTCAGTACATTTTCAGTTCCTCTTTTGCCCTTGCGCATTCTCCTAGCTCCCATGGTGAATATCGTTCCTTTAATCCAGGCCTGAATATTGAAGAAGTTAACAGCCCCTTTTGGTTATTACTTCTTTCTGGGTTTTTTCTCTGCCCAATATGATCTGCAGGAATGCTCGTTACTTCTTGATGTGGTCTCTCCGAGTCAGTCCTTTTTTCTCTTCCCGTTGCTTTCCTTTAGTTCAAGCTTTCATAACCTTTAAGCTCTCCCCCTTGCAGTTCAACCCATGAGCTTAACTGGCCCCACGCCTTTTTGCCATATCCATGCATTGATTCACTGGACACATAGCTCCGGGACCCCTGTTCTGTGCCAGACACTGTTCTAGGCTCTGGAACTACTGCAGTGACTAAGGCAGACAAAGCTCCCTGCCCTCATTTATATTCCACCCAGGGGGACGGGGGTAGCCCAGCAGTCCCCAACCTTTCTGGCACCAGGGATCGTTTTCATGGAAGACAATCTTTCCATGGACAGGGGAGTGGGGGGATGATTTGGGGATGATTCAAGAGCATTACATTTATTGTGCACGTTATTTCTATTATAATTACATGTAATATATAATGAAATAATTATGCAACTCAGCATAGGTTGGGGACCCCTGGGGTAGCTGATAGACATCTTACAAAATAAATAAATTACAGAGTGTGGTAGAATATGATAGATGTTATGGAAAAAGTATAGCAGAGAAGGGAGATCGGAAGGTATAGTGAGTGTGAGTGTGTGTGTGTGTGTGTATGGAAAGGTTGGGCTGCAATTTTAAATATGGCGATAGGGAGGGCTTCACTGAGAAAGTGACATTTGAGCAAACACGTAAAGGAGTAGCCAGACGAAGAGATACCCGGGGCAAGAGCAGTCGGGGCAGAGAGAAGCACGTGCAAAAGCTTGAAGCATGCCTGGCGCTGGAGGAGCAGTGAGGAGGCCGGTGTGGGAGAGAAGTAGCTGAGGTGAGAGAGTTAATGGGGAGGGAGGAGCAGATGATGCGGAGCGTGGCTGGCCATTGCAAGGACTCTGGCTTTTATCTGAGAGGGGGCGATGCTGCTGGGTGGTTCTGAGAAGAGGATGATGTGCTCTGACTTCCAGGTTAATAGGATCATGTCACCAAGTCCTCATATCACTTCCGCTACTTTTACCCACCACTTGAAAATATATAATCCCTTTATCCACAGAGACAAATACAAGCTCCTCATCTTCCCTGCTCCTGTTCATGAACTTTTCAGTCGCCCTGCACAAGCCCTCTGCACTCTCAGTGAACCACGGCCCGCCACCCCCTCCAAATTCTACCCATTCTTCAAGTCCAAGCCGAAGTTTCTTTTCCCAGAAAACCTTTGCCACCCCAAAATTGATCTCTGCTCTGACCTCCTGTTGTATTGATTAGTATCAATTATTTGTAGGGTGCATTTCGTCTTAACCGTATACTGTCTTGCATTGTTTTCTAAGCAGGATTCATAGATACCGTATCAAACGTTTATAGAATTTGAGACTGGAGAAGCCTCAGAAATCATCTATTGTGACTCCTTCATTTTACAAATGAGGAAACTGAGGCCCAGCAAAGTTTAGGACATCACTCAAGTTCACTCAGCTAGTTGTGTAGTTTGTATATAGCCTTTCTCAATGAAATTGTAAGTTCATTAAGGGATGAAGACACCATGCCTTATACGTCTCCAAAATCCCTGTAATAGTACTTAGCACAGTACTTCTGTAACAGGTGCTTTTTATGTTCAATTAAATGCAAAAGTAAATTGATTTGTTTGATTGCTTTGTTTGTTTTTAAAGGAACATTATAGGCCCTTAAGTTATCAACCATATCTTGAGTTCACATATATTCTACAGGCCGAAAGCCATGTATGTGATTTTAGGGATTGGCTTGTGAATATGGTTAGATGGGAGAATGAAAAATTTTACATTTCTTGGAGATTTTTGTTCTGATGAAATGGTAAAAGGTAATTCTGTCATGTCTGCATGATACAGCTGTTTTTGTTGCTTCAGCAAGATTTATCAAAGCACTCTGGATTGAAAACAAATTTTTTACCATTCTTTGTCCACAAGGGAAAGACATTCGTGGCAGTGTCCCATCTATCCTCTAAACTTTTATTTTTCTTTTCTTTTCTTTTTTTTATTTTTGGATAATGAGTGGTTTTGATTGCAGGTGTGAACTTGTGATGTTCACAGATGTTGATGGCATATCAGGACTATTTCAGGAGATCTAATTCATCCTATGACCCAGCAGTGTCCTGACTGGGGTCTGACTTGAGAAGGTAGCTCTGTATGGGGGAGGTGGTCAGGCTCCATTCCAGTAATAGTTGTTCTCCGGACAAAGTGGTTTCCAAGAGTCTGTGGTCCAGAACATAGACTTGTTACACTTAACCTTTATAATTTAGACCCTCCCCCCAAACAAATGAATAATGATTTTCCAGTGCTTTGATCTTTGCCAATAAATGCAGCAGTGTTTCGAGTTTGGCCTGTATTTGACCAAAACACTGACTCAAGTGTGGAAAGTGAACCCAGCCTGCCATTCCTGTTCATGCACTGCAGCCAAAGCAAAGCCCCTGAGGTCTCAAATGACTTGTTGGGGAAACCCTGCTGGTCTGGGAGAGCTCATTTTTTAAAAAAGTCCAGTATTTGTGACCCGTGGTCTCACTGTATAACTAGGTCAGTTAACTTAGTTGACCACAGTAGAATTACAGTAATGCTAAGAAGAAGGATGAAATACTGAATGAGCCAAGTAGCTTGATTTATGGCCACACACTGGACTCTTATTCTAACTAATCATCTAACAGATGGATATCAGTGATCACAAATCCAGGATAAAATGTAAATGGCTCACTGAACTCATCAGAAACACACAGACTTACTCATAGTATATTCATCTGAAAGAGAAAAATGAAATATCTGGTATTTTTGGTACATATTCTAGGTGAAGTAGTCTCTGTCATAGTTTCTTATATATTCACATATATCTGTGTATAGTTCTCTGAATAATTTAAATGAGTGTTGTACCTTTAGAGTTGTCAAAAGCTTTATATATTTATTTTCATACTTAAGATATAGACAATTCCTCTTTGGAAATTTTCTTCAGAATTCACACTTTAAAAAATATTTTTATTAAGGTATCATTTACATAAAATAAAATTCATTGATTTTCAGTGTTTACTTCTGTGAGTTTAGATAAATGTATATATTTGTGTAACCACCAACACAGTTATGACATAGAACATTTCTGTCTTCCCCAAAAGTTCCCACATTTTAGCACATTTTTTACTATTACTGTTATTTGCTGGCAGCTGTTTTAGTGGATTTGATTTTGTACAAAGTGAAAAGGCAGAGGGAGCCAAGTCTAGTGTCTCAGGTGGTTGGTGATCACATGAACTGATATGTCTTTGGGTCGAAGCCAAAATGCAACTATAAAACATGGGAGCTAGTTTCCTATGAGGCTTGTGAACTGGTTTTGATGGTGATTTCAAAGTTGAGCTTCAGAAACATTTTGAGCAATGGGTTGGATGTATTTTTGTAATAAACCTTAGTATTGTCTCCCAATGTGTCTGGGATATGAAGAGATTGCAAAACTAATCCCTAGGTCCTTAAAACATAGATACGTACCATATTCTAAGTCTTCCTTAGCATTAGTATAACAGTTTTTAGTTAACTAGGAGTTCAAGATGAGCCTGAGCAAGATCGAAACTCCGTCTCTACTAAAAATAGATAAATAGCCAGGCGTGGTGGTGTGCGCCTGTAGTGCCAGCTACTTGGGAGGCTGAGACAGAAGGATCGCGTGAGCCCAGGAATTTGAGGCTGCAGTGGGCTATGAGGATGCCACTGCACTCTAGCCCAGACAACAGAGAGAGACTCTCAAAAAAAAAAAGAAAAAGAAAGTGACTATGAAAGTCAATGGAAGTTGCTATAATGAAGATTATATACCAGGTGCAATTAGAACCTAGGAGGACGAGCCTCTAAGTTCTGCCTCAAGATGTTTAGGCATATTGGTTCTATGACTGACCTTGTTCCCTCATTTGGAGAAAAGAAAATGATGCTAAAGCCCTGAAATTAAATGACCTTCCTCCTCATCTGTCACCTAAACTGCTTGGGCACCCTCCTCACCTCCCTTCTGCTTATTGACTCTTGATTCTGTGATCCATTCTTAAAACCAGTGCTCCCTTTTCCCTCTTAAGGATCTGCATTGCCTGCACAGTAAGTCCAGAGGTTCTCCGGTGATTTCAGAGCCACCATCTACATTTGTTCCACCACGCTTCTCTATGAACTGTGCTTCAATACCTCCGACCACTCTCCTGCCTTCGTGTGCTGCAAGCATTTCCTACTTCCGGGTTTGCTCAAGTTCTTGCTTTCTTGCCTTCTTCTACGCCTATCAAAATCCAACTAATTTCCCTCAAAGCCCAGCTCAAATGCTGTCTTGTCCATGAAGCCTGCTCTGATTCTCCCAGTTCAATTTAATTATTGATTCTTTGCATTTCCACAACACTTGTAGACAACTTGTCATTTGCAGACAACTTCTCTGATGACAGTTGCATTCTGCTGTGATTGTGGTTAGTGTTTATACATTTATTTCTTTCACTAAATAGTAAGTCCCTGGAAGGCAGGGACTGTAGCTTTCATGATCCATTGACCTCGTATCCAGTAGTTAATAAAATATCTTCATCAAATTCTGTTGAATGTTGCCCAGGGCCAGATGTTAGTGGAAGATCAAGGTCTAAAACCTGGTTTCTTTTTATTTATATCAAGATTTTGGGAATTCCAGTTGTCACCTAGCATGCACCCACTCCATCAGTTGCTTCACCTTGGAAACACTTCTTTGTCAGTGGTGCAGAATGGCCAGTGTTGTCATGGCTCCCAGTCTTTATGGTGGAAGCAAGGTCGAGATGCTTGTCAGGGATGCATGTGTTTATTTAGAACATGTTTTCTCCATCTACAGTAGGCCCTATGAATATTTGGAGCAGTCTGGAAGCTGTTTCCTACGAGGGAGGTTAAGTTGAAATGCAAGAAATACAGATTAAGGAATATTAACATAAAGTCTGTATTGCGAATTCTTTTACGTAAATATGTTACCATTGTCAGGAGATGTGGTGTCAGGGAGCTTTTCATGTATCTACATTTTAATACCCAAATGAAAAGTTTGTTGGAAATTATCAAATGCAGAAATTCATGCTTATTAAAGTTCTTGACGAAAGAATGCGCTGAAAGGAGATACAGTGTGTGTGTGTGTGTGTTCATTTTTCCAAGTATAATTTTCCGATGCACAAATGTAGGGAAGCAAAAGAGCAGAAAAGTGAGAAATGATTGGTTCGGTCTTTAATATTTTAAACCAATCTCTCTCCCATCTCTCTCTACTGACGTATCTATTCTGCAGTAGGGGTGGGGCTGGGGGTGCATATGTAAGTCTCCAGTCGACCAGCATTATCTGGTGTGCAGCGGGGGTGTGGAGGAGGGAGAAGGGACTTCAAACCTTCCCTCCCTCACATTCAGCAGCACTTTCTGCAGGGCAGGCCCGTGGTTATCTCGGTCAGTGCTGGGCTCAGCACTCACCGGAGGTCTCCCATCTCCTCGCACCTTCCTCCCCACCCGGGCTCCTGGTGGCCAGTCACCCTCTACTTCTGTTTCTCTTGATCTGCTCCTGTTTTCTGTTGGGTCAGGTTTATAGTCACCTGAGGGTTTCCAGGCAGGTTAGGGGCAGCATGCAGTCCGCTTACTTCCTCGGACTGGAGAGTGCTGCTGAGATGAAAGGATGAATGGTGTCCTCTGTTCTCCAGACATCTTCAACAGAGGGACTTGCTTTCTGTACTCCCCACAACCACAGCCACTAAAGTATGTGTCGACAAAGGCGAAGGCGTTTAAACAGTCGTCCTTGCTTGAAAAAATCCTTACTGAGAGGTGGTAGCTAAGAGCTGGCTTCTGGAGGGCCACTGAAGAATTTTAAGCCCCCTCTACTTCTCAAGGTGGCAGAGTACTTGACCTCTATGTGCCTTAGTGTCCTCATCTGTAAAATGGGGGTAATTAAGCCCACCTCATAGGGAGTTTGTGAGGATTAAGTGAGTTAATATAGATATAGCAGTTAGCTCATAATAAGTACCATAAAAATACCAAACAGTTATTACTGTAAGAATGGTTTTGCCTGCTGTTTAAAATTCAGTACTTGGAATGGACATTCCAATGGGGATTAGTAGCCTTCTTGACCCAGGGAGAAACTGAGGCACTGAGCTAGAGTAGCTGGTGCCTCTACTACCAGCTAGAGGCAGTAGAGGGGGGTCAGATGCAATCCCTAGTGGCGTTAGACTCAACATGCGTATGAACCCAGTATGGGCTTCCGTCTTCACTCCACGGCTTCTTAACGAAGAAGACACACCCTAATGTGACTCAAAAGTCCTGTGGAGCCTGGGGTGTGTGTCGGTGGGGTGTCTGTTGGGAAACAGAGGTTGAATTTAAATACAAGTATGGCAATGAGAAGTGATCTGAATGCAGCATAGGACTGGCCAAGAAGCAGGGAGGCTCCTTCCGCCTTTACCCAGGTGTTTGAAAAAAATCAACTCCAACCCTGCGCCAACCAGAATCCAGTTCTGCAGACACTGTGATTTTGTAATTTGCTTACATCTGTGTTTTGCTAAAAGCTTTCAGTTTTAGATGCCCTCAAGAACTCTTCAGGCCTGGCGGGAGGAGAGGCGCTCTCTCTCATTGCCTTATGTATGTAGACTCACGATGGCAGATCTCATTTGGGAAACTGCCGGGATGAAGAAGAGAGAGAGAGTGTGTATGTGGCTGAAAAAGAAAACCAACTCGATATCATTTTCATGTTATTTTTAAAAAGGAATGTACTCTAGGCCACAGGCAAATAGGGAAAAATTATATTTTAATGACAGCTTGATTGTCAGTCCCTCCTCTTTCTCCTGTTTCCCAAATGCTAACCACAGGAAGGGCACCAAGGAAGAGGCAGAAGGTGACCTCAGGGAAGAGCTGAGAATTTTGCGGGGGTGACTGCCTTCGTTGAACACCTCTACCTGTCTCCTCCTTTCCATCACCACCTCCTTCGCTTCTTACTCAGCAGTGAGGAATTCCCAAATACCTGTGAAATGCCCCGCAGAGAAAAAAAGACCCCCCCTTTTCCATTGCTGCTGTGTATTTTTGTTTTTTTCTGATAGAGAATATTAGGATTTTTTTTGTTTTGATCTTAATTTAAGTATAATGAAATTTATTCACAATTGTTAAAAATGGTATGAATACTCGTTTGTTTACTGGAGTATGTCTGTGTCTACATGAACGTCTGTGTTCATGTCTTTATATCTGTCCCTCAAATAGATCTTATTCCTCATTTGTCTTTTTAAATGTCTTCATGTAGCTTCGGCTCATGTGCAGCAGGCCTGGTGCACTTGATTAGTGGGAAGTCAAGAGGTCTCTGTTGCAATCATTCAAGAAGATCCAGTGTTGTGAATACTTTTTCTTCCGTGATGGGTATTTTTGTCACCTTTAAAGCCTGTTAACCAGAGACTTCTGGGTGATGTAAGAATCTTCTGTTGAAAAAAAAAAAGCAGGACTCCAATTTCGTGAAAATAATGTTACCAGTTTGACTTTGTTAGCAGCTGATCATCAGCCCAAATCTCTGGTTAATGTGAAGATTAGCTGGTAGCCATCAGGCATCGGCAAGAAACATGCAAGATAGTAAAAGGCTTTCCCGTGGCTAACATATTCATCTACATGAGTGGTAAGCCCATCCTATTAATAATCCTGTCAAACTAGAGATGAACCTAGTGAATTTAAATGCATCTTAGGAAAGGCAAAGGCAGGGACATATTCTGCCTGTTTTACTTTTGATGAGCTGACTTCCACCATTTTTCTAACATGAAAAATCCTTGCATGTTTCTAGTTCCTAACATCTGGAGAATGGTAGGGGGTACGAGGTGCCGTGTTCTGCATGCGTTATAACCTGATGCGTGCGTCGTGAATGGGATGCTCGGGAAAAATGAATCTTCAAAGTTCAAAAAAATAGGAAGACTTTAAAGATGTATTTATTATTGAAGAGTTAATAGGTGCACATGATCCGCATTTCAAAAGGTACGACGGTGAATCTGATGAAAGCAAGCAGGAAGACTTGAAGGAAATTTTTTTCCTGGTTTGTTTCATATTGATTGCACTGCCAGAATCATGTGTGCTTGGGGTGGTGGGTGAATGCTGGTGGCTTTTTCTTTGCCTGGCTTTGGCTTTTGCTGATGGAAAAGGCATGAGTATGGTCATGATGTAAATGTTTTTCTTCAAGTTAATTACATGACTTGGCCAGGCATTTCTTCACCAATGTCCTCCCTTCCCACTACCCTGTGAGCTGCAGCCGCCTTTGCTTTTATGTTCTTATAAGAACCGTACTGGAGCTGGGCATGGTGGCATACACCTGTAGTCCCAGGCACGCAGAAGGATCCCTTGAGCCCAGGAGTTCAAGGCCAGCCTGGGCAACATAATGAGACCGCTTTTTCTCTAAAATAAAATAAAATAAAATTTTAAAAAAACAACCTCACTGGTAATAAATAAGCAGGTGTACTTGTAGGTAAAAATATTTTTTAAAAAGTTTAATAAAGAATCTCAGATTAAAAGTAGAATAAAGGAATGATATGCTAGAAACAGTGTATATATTAAATATCTATACAAAAAAAATGGACCTGGAACTTTATGGTTAAAAATGGAGTTTCCTCAGTCTAGTGTCTTTTAATTTATTTTTTAGTTTTTGAAATAGGGTCTTGCTTTGTCACCTGGTTTAGAGTGCAGTAGCGTCATCGTAGTTCACTACAGCCTCAAACTCCTGGGCTCAAGCGATTCTCCCACCTTAGCCTCCCGAATAGCTGGGACTCCAGGCCAGTGCCACCAAGCCTGACTAACTAGTGTCTTTTTAATACAAAATAGCTTTTTAAAAAATTGAAGCAAATCAGATATAGGAGAGGACACAAAGATACTAAGCTGCCATTATTCTCAGAGGCAGTTGTAAAGAACAGTAAAAAACAAACATGGTGAAGTTTTCTGTAGATTCTCATGGCTGCAGAGACTGAGTTTTTCATGGAAGAGCTTGTTATGAGCGAAAAACAAAAATGGAAGAATTTAACTCTCAAGTTCATATAGAAGAATTCTGAACTTTCAGTATGTTGTACCATTGAAATCCAAATGTCTTATTTTATAATATTTTGCAGCAATTACGCAGATCATGAGGCTATCATTAAAAAAAACTAGCAGGGAATTATTTTTGGTTTATAAAAATACTTACAGATTTCTACTCTTCACTAACAAGGTGAAAACATTTTAAGAGACAAGCTATCTTGGAATTATAGAATACTTTTACCCCTCCTAGATTATTATTAATACAATTTAATAATTGAAATGTTTTATATCTTTAGAGTCACTTGCTATTATGTGCCTAACAGACTTGTATAAGTTTGTGATTATTAACATTTTTCCTAATTCTGTGTTCAGTAAAGCCAGGTTGGTACTTGAAACTGACCACGGTGGGAGTGTTTACATCATCAAAATTAACAAAAGCTACATACCAGGGCTTTTTTTTTTTTTAACCCCTCCTGGAGAACCAGTTGTTAAATACTATAATTGCCACCACACCGCTGGATTTAAAGCCTGAGCTGCATTAGTCAAGATATGGAAGAAATCTAACATAAATAGAAGAACCATTGTTTGGAATTCAAAAATTGTATTAAAAGGGTAAAAAACCTGTTGGAGGAGAACTAGACATGTGGCGTTTGTGGCACTTATCACACACTTCCTGCGAGTTGTAAGAAATATGTTTTGCAGTTATTCAAAGTCGTTAATGGCCTAGTCTTCCAATTTTGGATGGAGTGAGATGATGAATCCTGTCGTCGTCAGGCGAGTGTCAGCCGTGTGGCAGGGTGTCCCTCCACCTGCACCAGTTCCTCCTGTGGAACACAGCTACCAGCAGCATCTCTTAGAAGGCCATAGTGCTTCTGGGGGGGCTCTCATAGTTACGTAGCATTTCTTCCTTAACCTCAAAATATTACTTGTTCTAATAGCTATATTTTAAAGATACAGAATTTGAGGTGTGAAGAGACATTAGTCAAAATTATAAAGAAAGATCAGATCACCGCTTTCTTAATTGTCCCTGATGCCTCCCTGTCATGGCTGGGGCACTTTGAACAGGAGTGAAGAGTTATTTCTGTTATTGGGATTCTCTGAGCTAATAGATAATCTGACCCGTGGTATGATGCCATTTTACCGATGTATTTTGAAAAGTTGACACAAGGGTTTATTGGCCAAGAAAAATAGAAAATGAGTAACGGTTGGCAACTGCTTCATGTCAACTTCTCATTGTCAGCCACGCAGACAAGATATTGTGGTTCTGCTTCTGGTCCGTTGCCTCACCCAGTTAGTAGTCCTTATCCTCTTGCTATTCAAACTGTGGTCCATGGACCAGCAGCTCTGGCATCTGCAAACACAGTCTTGGGGGCCATGTTAGACCAACTGAATCAGAATGTATCGGGCCACAAGATCCCCAGGTGATTTGTACATTAAAGTTTGAGAAACACTGCCTCACCTCCTCACTAACGTCATTCTCAAACTATCTGAAGAGCTCTTCCTTCCAGGGATATTTAAAAAATGGTAGATTTAAGACACAGAGAGAAATAAACTAGAAGTTTGGAGAAATGGTGGAAGAATAAATTTTATTCATAGTTATTGTCTTTCCCTTCACCTGCCTCTAGTCACCATTACAAACTTGTTTGCAGTGGTTTAAAAAAAAGGCACAGAAGTATTATCCCCAGTGTAACCAGCGAGTTAACCTGGAATTTCCAAGGGCAAACATAGTTTCTGAACTAATTGACTATTTCTACAGCTCATTTTTACATGGTCTGCTGCTGGAGTTAAAACCTCACATTAAATGGTATTTCTCTTTTCTTTCCTCTTTCTTGCTTTTTTAAAATTAAACATCATATTTCAGAAAAATTTTAGATCTACGGAAAAGTTGCAGAGATAGTACAGAGAGTTCCTGTATCCCCCATGCCACTCTTTCTTGCTTTTTTTTTTTTTTTTTACCAGAGTTGTATTTCTACTTTTCCCAGATTGGCAGAGTTTCCTGGCTAAGGAAGCAAAGTTACAGCACCTAACACAAATAGTATTTGATTAAGGCTAATTACAGTGCTGTCACATAAAAAGAGGAGAAAAGAAAGCTGGCTTTTTCAACCAGCAATGAAATAACCTGCTGTCTATCTACTGACTTAATAGCTTTAATTGCCAGAACATAATCAAGATCTGGTGAATTTGTTTGAACATATCAGCAGGCACCAAGTATTTCAGTGAGATCAAGTTGTGTAACTAGTTGCGCTGTAACTTCAGCTGAAATCGCCCTGACAAAGTGAGTTTTGTAGCCTAAAAGGCAACACCTGTTGGGAAAGGCCCACTGATATGATGAGTTGATTTATTAAAACACTCTGGACCAAGAAGGTTATAGATTTAACATGACAATCGTAGATGAGCCATAACCCTCCAATGTGTCTGACTTCTTAGTTTACATGATGCATTAGGTTAGGAATGTATTTATGCTTTACTTGGAGACACATTCTACTTGCTATTTATTGAAAACTTTTTTTCCAAAGAATGACATAAGCAAATATGGGCATTTCCTGTAACAAACTTTGTAAATACACTTCAGACCATCAGTAAGGAAGTCACACAGGAAAGCAACCATTCTTACACATTTTATTGTCTTCTACTCTCTGGCTCTTAGGAATGTGGAACTAGAAATTCAAGCACATCTAAGAAAATCTACCCTCCGAAAGTGAATCTAGCAAATGATTTCCAAAAAGGGGAGCCCACGACAGGCCCATTGTGGGAACTTGGAAGGATGATCGCGTCGACTGGTTCCTCCCCCATTTGGATCCTCGGTACCTACTTATCTAACGGGCGGGTCTGTTAGTAGTTGCCCTTGAACTTTTTGGAAACGTGTTCAGGTGAAAATACCCTTTTGTGGAAAAGTCGGAATAACTCCTTCTCTATTCAGTCATCACTGAATACCTTGGAGTGCTGCAAACTCTTAATACACAAAAGCATCCAGTGAAAATAGTCTCAAAAGAAGATAAATGTAGGTAATGTTTTCCTAACTTTTAGATACAGGAAGGTGAAATTGCAAGAGGAAAACACGACTAGGTGCCCCACGGCACTTCCCCACGGAACTCCCCCGGAGACCACCTCTTCAGGGAGGACGGTTGTTGCTCCCTCGCTGGGCAGGGCAGCCTGGAGGTGACAGTTTCTGTCGGTTACCGGCATGCCCAGCTCTGTTGCTGGGTTGCACCTAGGGACACAGGCACACTCTGAGATGGCTCTGTGCACCCAACGTTGCTATCTCCTGGGTGGGCCTTGAGGCTGACTGACATCTGTAGCTCCTTTTGAAACTGAGTCACCTGTGTTACTTGTGTACCGAGTGACAGGATTTGCATAAACGGACTTGGGCAGGGAAGGCTCTCATTTTTTCCCTCCTCCCTCTTTCCCAGACAGGATTATCCCAACCTGTTTGCCTGCAGAATTTCCTCACAGGCCCTGACTTAAGCAGTGGCCCCTAGGAAGCTGCCGAGGGACTCAGAAAGCTCTTTCTGCTGATTTTCAGATGTGCAAAAAAGCTGAGGGTGTCAGGAGGACCACAGGAAGGAAGAGAAGTCTGAGGATTTTGATTTTCAAGTTCCTACTGTTAATTTTTTTTTTTTCCATTTTCCTTTGCCTCATCTACTAACTCTTTGAGGCTTAAGAGGCCCAAAGTGAAGCCTGTCCTAATTTTAAACTTGCCCCTGTGGCTGCCCTGTAATTTTCATTCCACAGTCTAAATTGGAACGTGTCTCCATAGGTTGGGCTCAGAACATCTCTTTCTGTGAAGCTTTACCAAGCCACTCTTGGTACAGCAGAGGAGCTTCAGCATAAAAATTCAGAATTCTGTGTTTGTCTGAAGACCACCGTGGGAAGAGCTTTGTCCAATTTTAGAAGGTAGTAAGGGAGGAGGGGCAAACACAGCCAATGCTGAAGCCAATTAACTTTAAAACAGACACATTTCAGCAGAGCACAGAGGACAAAATGTCCATATTCCTTCTTTGACACAATTAAATTTGAGAAATTTTTATTGAGATTATTGAACTCAGATTTCTTTTTTTCTATTGTCTACTTCCAAGATTCAAGCTTTATCTTTTATCATGAAGATCATGTAATGCCCTCACTTTCTGTAAAACCCAACTCTGTATCTTCCTCCCACCATGTAGGCTTTTCGGAATGACCTCGGACCATCACGAGCTTTCCTTGCCTCTGAATTTCTAGGACAATCATGCACTTGGATCTCTGTGGTGCTCTCCAGCTAAATGATACTCTCTTCTTTCTAATTTGTCTGTGTCTGCTACATGCCAGGCAGAGGGTAGGGTATAGAACATGATCTTAATGAATAGTTTTTCAATTAATTAATTCATTATTATCCCCTGTAACGATCTGAAAGTCAAGAATTTTCTTACCCTTTTAATCATGGGTGCTAATGGCCTTAAAAAGTCCTACTTCCATTAGTAAAATGGAATATTTATGCTTGCTCTACATATATCTGCCCAAGAAAAGGAGAAAGATTTCTGTTTAGCTAGGAGCATGGAAAAAATCAGCAGTCATGATCCTAGGTAGTTCATTCCTCAATAACAGTCGATGTTTCCCCAGATTCATCCATTATGGGCAAGCTGCTCATTTCCTCCAGGACACAGCGTGTCGCGGAAACTTCAATACCTGCCAATAGCTGAGGCAGAAAAGGCGCACATGCTCATGAAAACCGCTGCTGGTCACTTAGTTTTTTAGTCCACGAGCGCACCTGAAAACTGTCCTTGACGGCCTTCCTTTCTGCCACGGCGCAGTATCCAATATGAAGCAGATTTGTCTTGAATCCTGTCCGAGGTGTGTCAAGAACTAACGCGCTGCAGAAGCCTCACAGTGAGGACTGCAGCCTGAGAGCAGCCCACAGCCGGATGCCAAGGATGCGGAATCAGACGGTTAGGAAAGGCCCACGCTCTGGGCCTCTTCCCGGACACACTGATCTATGGGCTACCTGGTTTTTCCAGGGAGATATCATGAACTGTGGAAGCCCTGAGATTTTACTCTACTCACAGGCTAACCAGTTCACTGCCTTTCTTCAAATAGGAGAATTTGTTAAAATGCTAGTTCTTCCACTGGAAAAGGCATCCCAGTGAAACGCATGTGGTTGGTGAGTTCAGGTGGCTATACTTTAGCACCAAAAGACCAAGCTCCTCAGTTCAGTCTCCACACAGACTAGTGAGCTCCACCTGGAAAAAAATGGTCTAAGAGCTGCAAATTCCAGCCCTCAGCCAGGATAGCCATTTTATGAAAGTGTGCCACTGGTCGCAAGAAAAATCAACAGAGAACAATGGATGTGCTGGCAAGAATCCAAGAAAAACAATGCAAGCACAAGCTCTACAAAGTAATTAGTATCGCTGTCATATATGTGAAGGACAATAGAGTATTATTATCATTATGATCCTGATACTAGTAGTTTTCCAGAAACCTTAAAGGATAAGTGTTTTAGACTCTTCGTAAAACATGGGGGTGGACGTCTGCTGGCTACAGAAGTAGCGCAACTCGAGACCTGCATGCCAAGGTGGACGTTGATTTGGCTCTGGTTTCTTGAGTACGTGACTTTTTTGACATGCCCCAAACTTGTCCAGATTTGCTTCTTCTACTTCTTGTTAATATCCTGCTTAAATGCCACCTCTTCCATGAAGCATTTTCCATTCCTCCCCCCGCCAGAAGAAGCATTTTTGTCCTCTGGGTAGGGTTCGGACTCTTTGGGAGTTGTAATTGTCTGCCTTACATTGTAGCTTTAGGTGTACACTTTTTGTCTCATCATTCCTGCTGGACTGTGACCTCCCTGAGAGTAAAAATTCTGCCATATTCATGTAGGTATCCTCCACATTGTCTTTCGTCCATAGGTCACACTCGATAAATGTTTACTGAAAGAATAAATGAAGAGTGACAGAATGCAGACATAGACACAGCATCTCCAGAATGTCAGCAGTGGTAGCATATCTGAGCATTCTCTCCAGAAAAGGGTCCACATGGAGCACCCCACAGGTGGGGCAGTGAGAAGTACAAAAAGGAGGAAACAGACAAATGAAGACACTGGTAGATGAAGAGAAGTAACATCACCAGGCTCTGCTCTGTCTAGTTCAGCTCATAGAATCCTTTCTCATTTTATTTTTGTTATCGGGGATGGGTATTGTTTGTGGAATTCACTCAGGAAAACTTAGTAATTTTCCAACATAGTTAATATTCAGATATGAAAAATCTCTTACAGTTTAAATGGTGAATAGATGCTAATTTATACATATATACTTATGCTCAGAATGCCTAATTAATGATCCTCTGTGTCAGTCATGGGTATGTTAATGAGCTTCTTTTGCGCCTGTGTCATAATTGCATTGCTCCTATCTAGCTTAAGGTTGGAGGAACATTTTAGCTGTGGATCAGCAAACGATGAAAAATAACAACAAAACGACTAATGGTTATTCGGTCGTCCATAAGTTTAGGAAATGTGGAAGTATATGATCATAATAATTTAGTGTGAGAAGATGTAAAGACAGCCGAAGAAAAAGCAGTTGGCTACTCTCATAGTAACTCTCCATTCGCTGAGTATAAAAAGATTTGTTTGATGATGCAGGACTAGCTTTCTTTGGTCCAGACACTGGCTTCACCATCTTTCTAATTCTGTAAACGAAAAGGCTCTGTGATAGAAGGAACTCTGTTGATAGACATTGTCCTGTATTTATTAATAGATGTGCTAAGTCTCTCAGGACCCAGAATTGCCTGCTTCTAACTATGTTCTATAGTCTTTCTTTCCTCTACCTTCTTAATGTATTTTGTTTTCTTCCCCAAACTCTTGCATATTTTTTTAGCCATAGACTTTCCCATTGTAGTCTAGCAGAATCAGGTTGGATTTGATTCCTAACTTGCTACTTTTTGGCTTTGTGACTTTGGGCAGGTTAATCAACCTCTCTGAGCCTCTGCTTCTTTGCCTGTAGAGTAACAATACCAATTATGTTAGACTAGACCATGAGGATTAAATGAGTTAATGTGTCTGAAATCCATGGCAACACATGTAGCAAGTGACAGGATTGCTCCTCATTTTCCTTCCCTTTTTTTAATCCTTTCTTTATACCTGTAGTGGTTAAGACCACAGCGTCTAGCTAGACTGTCTTGGGCTTAACTTCTGATTCTGCCATGTTCCAGCTGTGTGACCTCGGGTAAGTTACTTAGCCTTGCTGTGCTTCCCTTCCTTGACATATAAAATGTCAGTGCTTGGCAATTTTAGTAAGTGCTCAAAAACAGCCAACTGTTAGTATCTGACAACCTAAGCAGCTGGGTGAACATGACCCATTGGCAAGTCTGTCTGTGGATTAGTGTCATCTGCTCAAAGGGTCAGGAAGCCCTTCTGGGTCAGAAGCAGAGTGCCTCGGCGCTTTGTCAGGGAACACAGGCCCTTGCCCTGTTTCTAGATCTTATGTACGAAGGCCATTTCTTTCATTTCTCCTTTCTTCTCTGGAGAAATCTGTTTTCTCTGTGAGAGTAACACAAGAATAGATTTGTGCTACCCCTCCTGAGCCTACAGGCCCTCCCTGTTTCTGTGTGCAGGGGTGGAGTCTGGAATGCCCAATCTCTCTCCTCCCCCCTGCGCTCTCCCTCCCACTCCTGCTCTGACAGGCTGTGGGAGGAATAAAGGGCTTCGCGCCAAGCCTTTCATTTGGGGCCTCTATTTTCCCTTTCTTTTTATGCCAGAGGCAAATAGTTGAGTGTGCTTGCTGGAAGGGAGGCCTCTGAAGCCATTCAGCTAGCCCGGACATTTTTAAGATAACATATTATTCTCCGAGTGGCATCAGAATTTGACGTCACATGTTCCTGATCTATCACTGAAATGTATTGCTTTGCTTTTTAAGAATGATGAGGCTGTGAATTCTAATAACCGTCCCAAATAAGCAGTCAAGTTTATCCCCTTAAGCGCTCCAGCTCTATCCACAGCAATGGTGCTAGCACTTTACATCTAGAGCTGATTTACAGATTTCAAAATACTTCCAGAAAAAACTCATTTGATCCTCACATAACCCTGAATAGTAGGCATATCAAAAATTATTATTCCCATTTTACAGTCAAAAAAACTGAAGTTCAGGCCGGCATGGTGGCTCACGCCTGTAATCCTAGCACTCTGGGAGGCCGAGGCGGGCGGATTATTTGAGCTCAGGAGTTCAAGACCAGCCTGAGCAAGAGTGAGACCCCGTCTCTACTAAAAATACAAAGAAATTAATCGGACAACTAAAAATACATAGAAAAAATTAGCCGGGCATGGTGGCACATGCCTGTAGTCCCAGCTACTCAGGAGGCTGAGGCAGAAGGATCGCTTGAGCCCAGGAGTTTGAGGCTGCTGTGAGCTAGGATGACGCCACAGCACTCTAGCCCAAAAAAAAAAAAAAAAAACAAAAAACTGAAGCTCAGAAAGATGAGGTGACTTGTCTACTAATGGTACAAATGGGAAGTCCAGTATTCTGACTGGAACTGAGAGATTTTAAACCATTTGCTTTGTATTAATCAGAAAAGGTAAGATTATGCTGCAGCAACAAATCTACCCTCCCCCACCTCCCCTCTTGGTTCCACTGGCTTGATACAGCAAATATTCCTGCTACATGTCCAACTCCGGTTTATGGGGGAAGTATGGGGAGGCTCTTCTCCACCTGGTCACTCAGGGATCCAGGCTGACAGAAGCTCCAGGGTGTCATGACACTGCCATCTCAGCATGTGGCCTCCAGGTTTGCTGCAGCAGGGGAAGGGAGTGTGGAGAACTCACACCAGCTCTTCCTCTGCTCAGAGCCCACTGGCCAGAGCTAGTTACGTGGGCCCCAGTTAACCACACAAGAGCCTGCAAAGGCTTCCCACATGCTCAGAAAGGGAGGAGAACCAGCTACGGTGAGTTCCAGAAATCGCTATCACAGGCTTTCAGGTGGTCCATTTAAATTTACACAATACAGGGGACCCGTGTGGAATTAAGCACGCTTCATCATCAAATTGCAACTGGAGCATTTCATTTGTTTGAGGACGATGAAAAGAGATAAAACGAATTTAAACAACACTCGATGTGTGAGGTAGCTGTCAAAAAGAAGAAAAGAAACAATTGTAATCACAAGAGATCATGTTAACCTTACCCTTTTGGGACCTGATCTTTTAAAAATTAGAGTTTCTTCCAAAAGATAAACAGAAAACTTATATTTTAAATCTAATAGTTCTACCCCTTCTCTCCCTAATCTGTTTTACAGAGAAACTTTCAGATTAAAAACATTGTCTTTCCTTAGAAAATATCAGCGTTTACTCCTAAGATATCTTAAAACCTTTTTCATTCTAAAGTTTTATTAGCTACTCAGGTTATTTCCCAGATAAGTTCCCCTCTCTGTTTGGATAATCGATGTAACATTGTAGTCAGGCACATGAACCAGTTGAATTTGAGTAACATAGAGGGGTTGGGTTTGGGTGGCCTTTTGGTACGAAAGATTTTAGAATATTCAGAGATAAGGATGGCACCTGTGAGCTGGACAGAAAATGAATGGGTCCAGGACCAGCCTAGATGCCTTAAGACACTTCTTACGCCAAGTGCACTTCTTTCATCCATCCCTGTTCCATAAAGTAATCTGCCACAGACCGGCTGCCGCCTGGATTTCCTTGTGCTTGAGCTGCCCTCAGCTCCCGCCACTGGACTCACCCGCAGAGCTTTCCTTAAGGCTTAC
Source organism: Propithecus coquereli (assembly GCF_000956105.1). NCBI lineage: Eukaryota > Metazoa > Chordata > Mammalia > Primates > Indriidae > Propithecus > Propithecus coquereli. The sequence goes on along the minus strand of NW_012135192.1, from coordinate 4,065,189 downwards.
GCCCTGCTCCTTCTGGAAACAGCTGTACTTGTTATGGGTGGATGGGTGGAAGATCCACTGATAGGAACGCCCCACTAAACACCTAACAGCACAGCAGAAATTCTTACAAAGGCTTTCCATGGAAACACAGAAAACATGTTTTCTGCCCCCCCCACCACTTCTCTTTTTAAAATGTGTTTTTTGATAAAGTGAATTTTAAAACAAAAAAATAGCAATCCGAAACGCACGTGCTAACAATAGTAATTATAATCATACTAATAATTGGCACTTGTATATAATGTCATTTTGTAGCCATTTTCACAGGCATCACCTAGTCTCAGCAGACACGTTTGAGTTTCATAGGTCGTAAATCTCATTATCTATATTCCAGGGATGTAAAATGTGAAAGTGAAGCTACTTATCCAAGGTGGCAGGTAGGATCTGTGGACAGAGGAAGACACGGTTTCCTGAGTGTGCCTGAGCATGAGTCAACTGAGCCTTGTCAGTGGTTTGGTTCCCTAGGCTTCACTTCAGAACAACCAAATCAGAATTTTCAGGAATGAGGTCCAGGAATCCCTTTTTTGCCAAGCCCTGTGGATGACTTGGGGCATGCACATTTTGGAATAACCCGATCTAGGAGGAACAACTCCTAACTCCTCTCTGGTATCAGCTTCCTGTCCCCATTGGAAGGAAAGGAACGTCTCTAGGAGGATGAGAAAGTTAACTCTAAGAATTCAGATGTACCACAGCAGCGGTAGCTACTGCTACCCATCCCTTGAGTTTTCAAGAAAAGTACAGTTTTGTGTATTTTTAAATGTCAACACTTTGTACCATTGGTTTTCCAAAAAGGCCCTGGGGGCTAATAGTACTGTCTGTAAATATTCTCCTGGTGGTCTGAAAATGGGATTCTTTCAGAATTTGTGTTTTTTTTAAAATGTAACTTTTGAGTAGGTAACACATGCACATAGGACAAAGTCAAAAGGTTAAAAACAATAGATGGTGACAGATAAATCTCTTTTCCATCCCTCTCTTCCTGTCTCCCCATTTCCTTCCCGGAAGGCAACGGCTGTTACCATTTTCTCAAGTTTCCTTCCCCTGACATCTCAAGCACATAGAAATGTATATGTAGGCATATGCTTTTTAAAAAAAAAACACAAGTGGTAGCTATACCATGTTTAACATCTATGTCAGTGTATCCAATTGATCATTTTCCTCTGGCATCACTTAACTGATTTCATACAGTGAAAGTAACTTCTGTGATAGAGAAATCTTGACATCCCCAATGGCTTACCAATATGAGTTTATTTCTGTCTTATGCAACAGTCCAGTGCAAACATTCACTGGACAGGCAACCAGCTCCTCCACCTTGTAGCTCCTCTGTGGGTCTTGGAATCTTTTGCTTCCGGCTGGTGGGTGGGAAAAAGAGCCTAGAAGGTCATGGGGAATCTTGCTGGACGTTTTTATGGCCAAGCCTGGAAACGGCAAACATCATTTCTGTCCACATTTTTTTTGGCGAGAACTAGATGCAAGGGGAGCTGGGAAATGTAGTCCTTGCCTGGGCTACCACTTACCAGTATCAAATCCACGCCGTTGAAAGAGTGCATGCGTCCTTGGTGGGTAGGTAGCCATTTCTGCCCCAGTTTCCATCCCCAAATGTACCTCGTTTTCTTTTGATTACAGTGAGTGGGATTTTGTTTTCCTCTTGGCATATGAGAGGACAATAGGAGGTTGGTGTGGACATTTATACCACGGATGTGGTCTGTAAACTGCAGAGTTGGAGAAGCACTCCTTTATCAAGGAGGCCAAAGATCAAGGTCAACTTTTGTGCCTGCTAGTGTGTAAGCCCAGTTCCCAGAACTAACCCATTGCATGTGTCTGTGGGTGGAGAGACCCACTGCCTAACTGATCACTTCATGAATTGAGCCACCTGAAACTAAATGACTTCTGTATTATCTAACCCAGACAGAGCCAAGAAGAGAGGGATTCCAGAACCCCCAACTCCCAGGCTACCTGTAAAACATTATAGTGATAATGTAATAGTCTTTTTCAAGCTCCAATTTAGTGGCTTCATCCCTCTCCCCTTTAACGCTAGACTTGCTACCCAGAAATTTTCTGGCGCTTTTTTTGCTTACAAAACTTTCCTTTGCTACTGGAGAAAGAAAATGAACGAAAACCAAATCAGCAATATAAAGAACTTTTGTTAAGTTCAGTGTTGGAGAGGGACAACACCCGTTAGTTCCTAAGGCTGCCAGGAATGCTCACCGACCCTTTCCTCTCTGCTCTCAGCGTGAGCCAGTGGCAGAGGGAATGGCTCCCTCCCCCACAGCTCTGCATGCGTCAGCCCCCAAAATAGCAACGTGGGGACGAAGTTGTGATGGCAAGGAAACAGCAGAAGGAGGTGAGGCCGCCTCTGCTCCCTGCCCTCCTCCCAGCCTCCGCTGCCCAACCTGTGACCTCACCGGTGGGCCTCGGGAAGCAGGACAGCACAGGGGCCCAGCATCGCCTTGGCATTTCCGCATCTGTTTTCTCTTCCTTACTGGTTTGCACTGACTCTGTGGTCACTGTTCTCCATGTCAGCACATTTGAAATTGCTGACTGTCAACACTGGAGGCGGCATGCCTGCTACTGAAGAAGCCACAAGGAAAACAGCTTTGGGCAATGGTGGATGTTCTTGGTGTGACACATTTCCTAGCTCCCAGCACAGGGCCTTTACAAAGGACAGGGCTTTGTGGTTTGAGGAGGATGGGGAGAAAGAAAGGGGGAGAGGAAAAAGAGAAGGAGACTTGGCTTGTTGAGATCTTCTCTTAAGGAAATACATATTGGTTTTCTAGAATTCGAGCAGCTGAAATGGGAAGTTGGCACTAAGCAAAATGAGATTGTAACAACCAGACCCATGTGCAGACAGAATTGGGAGCCACTGAGGCAGTGAGGTGGTTTTCCACGATCCCAGGAGGAAAAGGTGACTAAAATGCCATCTGGAAACCGAATGGCCCCTTAAGCCCTTCAGGCTGGCCCACAGTGGCACCGGAAGTCTTGATGGTGGGTGGTGCTAGGCCAGGGCTCGGCTGGACAACTCTGACCAGGGTGGCTGCCCGTCTCTGGGGCCCCGTTTGGGGAATTCCACAGACCACGCTGTGTGTCATTGTAGCCTGTCAAACCACAACCATTCACAGAGGGCATGTGGACTAGAAGCTATCACCATCCAGCCAGGGAGAGTGTGTTACCCAGCTCCAGAAAGGTTGCTAGTTTGTGTGCTATTATGGAAAGTGGGCAACTTCATCTTTTCTTGTAAGAACGACAATAGGAAATCGGGATGCAAGCTCAATCTATGACTCTCTACTGAGAGCCTCCTATGAGAAAGCTGATAGGAGGGCGGTGCCGGGGTATATTAGTCAGAATCCTCCAAAGACACAGAACCAATAATGGGGAGAGAAAAGGGAGGGAGGGAGAGAGATCCACTGATTGATATTAAAGATTGGCTTATTGGCTCATGTGATCGTAGGGACTGGTAAGTCCAAAATCTGTAGCGCATGCTGGCAGGCTAGAAATTCAGGTAAGAGTTAGTGTTGCAGTCTGAAGTCCAAAATCTGTAGGCTGGGATCATAGGCAGGTTTTCTGTGTTACAATTTTAAGGCAGAATGCTTCTTCTTTGGGAAATCTGTCTTTGCTCTTAAGGCCTTCAACTGATTGGATAAAGTTATGGTGGGTAAACTGTTTTACTCAAAGTCTGCTGGTTTAAATGTTAATCACATCTAAAAAATAACGTTCCCAGCAGCACATAGATTGGTGTTTGACCAAACAACTGAGCACCATAGCCTATTCAAGTTAACACCTAAAATTTACCACTGCACATTAAAGGCATGGGATATGTCAAGCAGTTGACAATCTAATCAGAAGGAATTTAAGATAACATTGATATTTTAGGCTCCATATTTTGATAAATTTCATGTATTTTAAATGTATATTTATAAATTGAAAGTAGAGCATTATATTCAAATTTCTGTAGGTCAAATGACAGGAATTTCTTTAGAATAAAAGTTATGTTACAAGCCAGACTGTCCCAGTGACATGCTTGCTGGTTTTCTTGTGACAAATTATATGTGGCATAATCTCTGAATGGGCATTCATTGGAAATAGTCTTTTTTAACCTCAATGTCAGAAGAATGGTACATGGGCTAGCACAGAGAGCTGAAAGAGTGTGAGTCCATTTCCTGATACTGCCTCTGCCTTAGGATAACAGCCTGAGAGTAAGTAATTTCTACCACCACTTCTATACTTTCGGAAGCATGTCAGTAAGGCATAGAGGCTGCCTAGCCATAGGGAAGAGCTTAACCCTGGGGTGAGAGTGCCCGCGTTCTTCCCAGCTCTGGCATCTGGCACTACTAGCATGTTATCTAATCTACCTGTATGTCAGTTTCCTCACATGTACAGTGAGGGTGATAGTAATAGTTTCCACCTCACAGAGTTTTTGGGAGGATTAATCGCATTAACATTTGTAAGTGTTTGTGCATAGTTAGTGCCACATAAATGTTTGCTATTATAATGATTATTTCCAGGGAATATGAAGAGAGAATGTCTGAGTAGAGGGTTGAGATGGTTGAAGAAAAGTTTTTAGAAATAGATTATACATTGGACCTTTGCTATAATTCAGTCCATGTTTGAGACCACTTTATAATGTTATCCGTTAGGGGACTCCATTCATGATCCTCTTAGATGAATTGAAACCAAGATGGAGCCTCCTTATGTCGAATTCTGCACTGTAGTTAATAGTGTCGTGGAGAATTTCCAGGGTATTAATAATGAGCTAATACACCTATGAATGTTAAATGTCTTGGAAGCAGTTTCCTGATGAGCAAATAGTAGATGTGGCGATGGCCATGGTCTAATTGCCCAAGAGGCAGTTAAATATAGTTTTTAGTCCTTTTCTAAGCAGTTATTTGAAAGCTGAAATATTTTTCCTAAAGGCCAATCAACTGTTCTTAACAGCCAAATGAAGTACAGAGGTAGAGCAGGGGTGTTTAGGAATGTGTTTGCTTCCTGTACATTTAATTTAGCTTTGTTAATTGTTGGCTTTCTCTACATAGGCTTTTGTTTCGTATACTTCCATGTTTGACTTTTTGGTGTAGAGTGGTAGCTTTTATTGTTCTAAAAATCCTAACTAAAAAATAATACTAGTTATCTTTTATTGAGCTCTTCCACGTGCCATATTAAATACCTTACCTGTATTATCACACATCGTCTTCAGAATAACCCAAGCAAATAGGCACCATTATTATCCCTATTTTCTGTTTGAGGAAACTAAGGCTTAGAGAGGCAAACTCACTCCAGGTGCATGGCAGGTAGCTAGATTCCAGGTGGCGGGAATACAAAAGCCCAAACTCTTAACCACTATCCTCTGATGTTCTTTAAATCTCATAAATTAAAATCAGCCCTGCTTTCTGCTAGGTGCTTTCTGTAGATGCTTTGTAAGGTGTGAGTTGAGCTGTTCTCGGATCTATAATTCTTTTATAAAGTAGTACTCAGTCCAATCTGACATAGTAGGAACTTGTAATTGTCATAACAGTATTGTCGTGTTCCATGGAGCAGCGCTTGCCCAGCTTCCCGGCGGCTGACCTGCGTGCCCAGGTTCCTGAAACTTCTCTTTGTGGACAAGTTTCCTCTCTGAAGCAGGCCGGGGGCAGCCGTGTAGAACACCGAGAACTAGGAAGTGGGCTGTGGGTGGCTACCCACGTCCGTTTAGCAAACAGCACTTCACTACCTTGAACGCAAGAAGGAAAATGCCATTTAAATAGTGGTTTAGAGCTACAGGAAGGACAAGGCAGAGGTAAAAATTTACCAGAGATTTTAAGAAAATCTCCACTCCAAGTAAAAAATTAAAGCAGTGCAATTTTCACGTCTACTGTATGTGTATTTTCAGAAAGAGGGATTTTTTTTTATGCAAAGGAGACACTGACATATCAATGACTAATGTTAAAAAACAAGCAGAGAGGTTGTGCAATGTGGAGAGCCTTCCTCTATATTTAGAATAAAACTTTGTGTTTTTACTGTCAGGATGTGAGCTTAATTATAGCATGTTGCAAACTTTACTTTTGTAAAGGATGTTTGTGTGTGTGTGTAGCTTACTCTGCCTGAAGAAGTTGGGTGCTATTTTTGTTTTCCTTTTGAAACGTCAGTAGGAGTTGATGTAAGGTAGTTTTAGAAATATTAGTGTTTCTTGGCTCTCAGTGGACTACTAACCTCCCTGAGACCAGGAAACATGTTTTATTCATCTGTGCTAGCTTTTATTATTCTGCTTTTAATAATTATTTACTTGAATAAAAGCAGAGATGTCACCTGGGCTGTTTAGAAGGCTTTCATTTTGATTTTTACTTAAATAATACACTAATGATTCTCCTGGAAATACATTTTTTTCTGGCATGAAAACCTGCACTTAGAAAAAAATCTGTAATTATTCATTATATTATCCCTAGAATTAGCAGTTATGTGTTTAGTATAGTTATTTCTCGACTATTCAGAAGTTACCTTTGTGTGTTTGTATATACCTATGTGTTTAGCATCTAAAAAATTATTGCGTTGAGATTATTCACATTGTTAGCCTCATTACACAGACTGAAAAATATTTGGTTCTAGCTGTAACTCCTTCATGTCAACCATGAAAATGTGCTCAAACCCACATTGCCTGAGTCTGAGCGAATCAGGCTGGATGGTTTGTTGAAATAATTAATAAACTCTACCTCGCCTTCAAAAACTACTATTATCGTGAAGCTGATGCACATATTATCTTTAGCTTCTGAATATAAAATTTTACTGTACCTTGTACACAGTAAGTTTTCAATAGTATCTCTATTGAATGATTAATTTTTGAAAAATCAAGGTGGAACTAAGAAAGATGAAATCATTTATAAGCTCCCATTTTGGGGGCATAGTGTTCACAGGGTTTGTTAGTATTTTCCATTCTGATTCTACCATCATACCATTTGGGGAAGCTTAACATTTCCTCATTGATGTCTGCTGCTAAAATAGAACGTAGTTAATCAGGGCTGAGGAGGTGTGCAGTGCATACACTTATTAAGGAGCAATCTGCCAGCTCCTTATTACTGCCATTAGTTCTCAGGCAACACCTTCCACCTTTTTTTGTTTCTTTCATACAATGGCTTATTAAAAACCACTGCCTCCTGAATAAATCTCTTAGTATGATATACATGGAATACCTGGATAGGTAGATGAAACTGTGTTGGTAAAATCAAGATCTGAAGGAATTCAACATTTCAACAATTTACATAAAATTTTTGATTTAGTTTTATTCATTGTGGGGAAAAATACACATGGAAAAACATTTATTAAATATCTATCCTAGATAAGGGCTGTTTAAAATTAGCAAAACAGAGTTTTCACTTTTGTTTCAAGTTCATGTGATGATTTGTTAATATTTGAATATCTTCATGCAATTAAAACTTTGACTTTACATCTGAAAGAATACAGAATGTCGTGGAACATGCTGTCTTGTCTGTGGTTTGGTTTTTGTATTACATATAAATGTTTGTCTATTAAAAAAGAGGAATTGGCATCCAGCAGCCATCAATCCTTAATACCAAATAAGAAACCTGAAGGTGTAAGGATAACCTTTTTAGTAAAGTTTTCTTAACAAGGTTTTAGACAAAGTCACATCAGTGTATCGCTGGAAGTCATTTAAGCATCCGAATTCACCAGAAGCAAATAAAATGATAATTCAAATAATCTGCAGGCATAGGATGAGTTGTTTGCTTTGGAATAATTCAGTCAATTAAGAACCTAGAATTTAAAAAGCAGGAAAGCTCATCTTTCCTTAATAGCCCAAGTAAATGAGGAGGAAGGGAAGCCTGGGAGAGTGGATGGACCTCACATCAGAACTTCCTGGAAATTGCCTTGCAAGGGCTCGGGGATGGGCAGAGTAGAATCTTCCTTTCTAAAATTTTGTCTTTGGGCCTATAACCTAATCTTAAGGAAACATACTGTATTCCAGACTTTGTGTAGAGGATAATCAACAGATTGTGGTATCAGAACGGTGGCTATTTAGCATATGAAATCTGCTATTGCAAGAGGATCTCCATTGTACACATTCTAAACAGGTAAATTACATACATTCAATGTAGGTATTGAATCTAACCTGGTACACAGCTTTCACCTAGCAGTGAGCTCAGTGCTTGACACCCATAGAAGCCAATACTATGGCAACAGCTTTTGAGGGAAAAAAAAAAGCTTTATTGCAAGGTCAGCTAACAAGGAGACAAGAGGCAATGCTCAAATCTGCCTCCCCAAGCTGGGGTTTGCGGGCAGGTTTTATAGGAAGAGAGTGACTATGGGGGAGATAGGAAAATGCAATGAGGCCTGATTTGATGGTTATGCAGAAAGATGGTGCTGGGTCCTTGGCTGTAAAGTTCGTACTGCAACACATCTTAATTTGGTCCGTGCTCCTTGGTCTGGGTACTTAAGTTCCACATGTGGTTTACTTTTTCATTCTGGCCCTCTCCAGGGTCACTAATCACGCATGCTTGTTCACCTGCTTGTGATTTGCAACCTGGGGGTCCATTGCAGTTGCAAAACACCTTATTATTCTGTTACTGTCAAAGTTGAACCAGCTGAACTGGTTCTATGGTTACACATCCAGGTCAAGAAATGAGCTCTTCATCCTGGTTCTTCCTATTTCAGTTTTAGCCAAAAGGATACTGTCCATATTCCCTGGATCCAGAGCTGGCCATTCACTAGAATCCCAGAATGCTGCAGTAGACTTATCTCCTTAAACTTGAACCATCTTCCTGTGTGCCCAGCCCCTGTAGCCCACTTCCCACCCAGGGCACAATTACATTGGCTTCCTATTTTTCTTCTCTAATACTCCATTAGTTTCTTCTCTTCTCTATTTTCAAAATGTGGGCATTTGACTTTCCCAGCCCTTGGCCGTTAGTGACCTATCTCAAGCCTGTCTCTAGGCCCCAACAATTGGGGGATCCTCTTTATTCTATTCCTGTCATCTTGCCTGTCTTCTCCAATATGTTCTTTTACATCTGCATGCTGTAAGGATTATAAAATTTTTTTCTTCTACAAGAGAAGCAACGTTCTATTCTTTAAATTTATATATTTGGATGGGGAGGCACTGTTCACAACCCTATATTTTAAGTTTTTCCTTTTGGAAGAATCTTTTTATTTTAGGTGAAACATTCTTTTAAATTTCTGTCAGCACCCTCATTTCACATATAGGAATAAAATAAATTTTGATTTTATATATTTAAAAGTGGTACGCATTTTGTTGAACAAAAAGATTCAAAACACAAATACATTTCTGTAAACATTTTACCTTGGCAAAAATTTAATAGCAGTTGTTTTGAGTCATGATTCTAATAGAGCAGAGCAAAAAATAAATGTTGCCCAAATTAACCTGTCAAACTGAAAATGGTTTGTCTCTCCGTGATTTCACAGATATCTGCTTTATTTAGCTTTGGGGAATAAAAGGACCAAATCACGATTCAGTTTTCTAGTGTAACTGCTTCAACATGTGTTTCTATGTAGTTTACACATGTAATACGTGCCTTATTTACGTGGAAAAACTGTAAATCTGAGTCATTTGTAATTAATATTAAGAGTATAGACAACAGGGGCATACTTTGCTAAGAAAATAAGTGATGAAATTATATCTTCTTGAAGGTTGATTTAAATTATCTTTCTGAAGACCGAGGTCATACACAACTGAAGGCAAAGGGGGCCAGTGACCTCATGGCCATGTCATAGGGTGGTGGCTCTCAAATAAGACGTGTACTCCCTGTCTTCCGGACAGTGTTACCTCCAGATTAATCACAGAGGACTTACCCCAGCAATCACAAAGTGGTTCCAGCCCAGACCATGTTTGTAGCAGGGCAGACAATGGGCAATAGCAAGGCTTCAACCCTGCAGTCATCGGCCTTCATAATATCACACTGTAAGTGGGCATGGACTCCTGAATCTCTTAGCTTGGCTGTTAAAAGAATATAATGAAATCCTCTCGGTTGTGTTCGCCTTGATATTATGGCTCTTTGTTTTGGCATTAAGGGTTTCTAATGTGAAGTAAGAAAGGATTGTGTAATTGATTCAGTGATATGGAGCTATACTGAAATATAAGAGCATGTTAGACCAAAGGGCCCAGAGACTGCTCATCTTAGTCTTGCCCCTAGCATGTGTCAGCCCTCTTAAACACACACGCACACAGCATGTGCTTGCACAAATACATGCACATGTGCACACATGAGTACACAGACCTTAGTTGATATCTGGTCATTACTATCATTCTTACTCCCCCTAGAATCTTCCCCCCACCTCAATAAAAAAAAAAAAAGACTTCAGTACTACCACCACCACCACCACCACCACCACCAACAACAACAACAAATGAGGACTATCAGTTTGGTATCCTAGTTTTATGCACCAGAATTAGGCTATAGAATTAGTTTTGTGACCTTTGGGGAAAAAATTTCCTAATAAACATAAGTATTCTTGAAAGCTGTATACCTAAAGCATCGATGCCTCTGCATGTTGATGATTTTGTTTCAGAAACTTACACTGATACACGTTCTCAAATGAATGGGTCCGTGGATCATTTTGCCAAATCTACATAATACTGCAAGAAAAGCAAGATTAAACACATATAACAACTTAGGCTAGAAAATCTTCCACCCTGAAAAGAATTATCAAAGATAGTATAAATATAATTTATTACCAAATTCTGTAATATGGGCAGGATATGTTGCCAATAATGTACAGCTAAATCTAGAAATAGAAAACAAAATTAAAAAGCCAGCATGTTTTTATGAAAACTTACAGAGTATTAAGTCATCATAATGAAACCTTGAACCAAATCTACATTGTGGGAGTGGAGAACATTTTAATTTATGATTGTAAATTGAACTAACACAAATGTGAGATCCAACCCATTCATCAGCATCACTCATGATCTATATTTAACATAGACTACAGGACAATATCATTAATAACATAGTCTGAGAATTGAACCAACTCCTAAGTTATACAAGTAAATCTTAATGAACAGCAACTCCCTGGTATTACATCTTTGTGTGCGGGGACACGGCAAAATGGAGTCAGAGTTGTACTGTGCTCTCAAAGTGAAGGATGATGTGTGCCAGGTGTTGTATGGTGTTGTACATGGGAGGAGGGATAAATGACGGCATCCACATGAAAGAATTCAGAAATTCAGTGTGCTGGGGAGAAGCCATGTGGGTCCCCAAGAAGGGAGTCAGGTTTTGAAGATGACTATAAGGGCTCATTCATGAATCAGCTAACACAGATTTCAGAAATAATTTGCTTCCTTTCCCAGCTTGCTTTGGCCTGGTCTAAAATATACCACATAGTATTTATTGAATGCTTTCTCTGTGCCAAGTGATTTTCTTATATTACTGCCATGATAACCAACACAGAATTGAGAAATAATTATCCCTTTCTACAGGTGAGGCAACGAAGACTCAGAGCAGTTAAGCACCTTGCTCAAAGTCACACAGCCAGGAAGTGAGTGCACATGCCAATCACTCTTTACTCTGGGTGCCCTAGTAAATCTTTAGATGTTGTGCAGATATGACATAGATTGGGTAGGGTAAATGTGGGGAAAATGAGCTCCCCAAATACAAGTCAAAGCTGCTCCTGGCAAGTTAAATAAAGCAACCACAAGCAGTATTAGTGGTGGGGGCAGTGGAAGGGCAGGAAAGGGAAGATTGTAAAGGTGTACCTAAAAAACAATTGGAAACAATGCAAAAGAGCTACGGCAGGTGGGAAAAGTAGGGCACTAACAAATTATTTGGCATGTAGAGGTACAAAATTCACTTCAACAAATGTTTATTGAGAGCCTCCTTTGCACAAAGCACTGCACTGGTACCTTGTTTAGACATATGGGGGGCATCCCTGCCCTCGAGGAATTCATGGTTGAATGGAGAAAAACATATAACAATGTATTGAGAGCTATCATTGGAGAGGTGTCAATGGAAGGACAGGAGAGAAGAGACTAAATTTTAATTGCAAGATGTAGGGAGTTGTAAGTATTGGGCTTTAGAGTTGGACCTTGAAGAATAGAGGGAGCTTTGACCAGTGGTGGTGGGGCTCAGGTGGGGATGAGAATGGCTGAAAAGGGCCCTTCAGGCTCTCAGGTCAGTAGATGCGAAGGCACAGGGTGGGAATCCAAGCAGTGCCCAGAGGATTGGGCCAAAGGGAGTACACCATACTGAGCCGTCTTCTGGAGAACCTGGAACATCACGCCAGGGAATCTAGACTTTAGTCAGTTAGCCATGGGGAACCATGGAAGATTCTGAGCAACTTCGTAACGTCTAGCATTGCGCTTTGGATGATAATTCTGATGCCTCTGTCAGGAATGAAGGGAAGTGAGAATAGTTAAAAGGCGTTTGCAGTAATAGTTTCTACTGGAGATAAGGGAACCTCCATCAAATCCGTGCCAGTGAAAAACGAAGAAATACATGCAGTCATTAAAGAGGTAGCATCAGACAAGATGTGGAGAATGAAGGAGTCGGTGGTGCAGGCATGGCTCTCCTTGACTAAAGGTATTTGTGTTCCCAAAAGGGGAAAAGCAAAGCTGTCTGTAGACTACACACTTAAATGAGAAGCTAGTCTCACAGGATGCAGAGTGGGGAAGGGTGGCTAGTAACTGACCTGTCCTTAGTCACACATTTATCAAGGGTTATAAAAGGGTTATTAGCAGAATTGTGTCTGGGAAAGACAATAACACTTCATATAAATTGGATTTGTGTATATCCAAAGGTGTGCACTTGGTAGGCACTGTGAGTACTGTTGGTTGTACATTAAAATTAGTCTCGATATTATAATTACAATACATATCCTATATATCTTTAAAACATTTTTATTAAGGAAAAGATGGCCTCAATTGACTTCATTATCCATTTTTGTTTTAATTTGGAGTTTTATCTTGATCTATTGTGTAACCCTTGAGGCAAAATGAAACTGAGCCCTTATTTTCAGAACACAGCAGGCTGTAAAATATTTCATTCCCTTTCATAACCACCACCGTTCCACTCCCTCAACCTATCAGACCTCATCACCCAAGCACTGTTAAGTGTCACATGCTAATGTCACAGGGTGTATGTATTAGAACCTCGTTGTATTTTGTGATTGTTGGCTCTAGAGCTGGCTTGAATAAGTGTAAGGAGCCTTACTGATAAGAGACACAGGTAATGGCCTTAGCTTGCCTCATACTGGCCTTGTGACCTTGAGCACTTCATGACTCTGGGTCTTAGTGTCCTTTTCTGTAGATGGATGGAGTTGGGCCAAGATGGTCACTAGGGCCTCCTCCACTTGTAAGATGCTCTGTGCTCTTGGTGCCCAGGGCTTAGCATTCCTGCCTCCCTCCCAATCTCTAGTATTGAGCATCTACCCAAGGATTTACAACAGTTCAAAATGTTTGCTATTATAGTTTCAAAATTTGTCACTGACTGTATTTTAAAGTCTTTCTGCCTTGGGGGCCACACATAGCCCTTGATGACCAGATTCAGTGGGGATATAAGAGTGGACAGACTGGCACAGGAGACAGGGAAAAACAGGAGCACTGGGTGTATGGCATCAAAGCAGAGGTTTTGCCTACAGACAACTGCAGAATCAGTGTTAGTCTCTCTAGCCTCAGAATCCAGCAAGGGGCATTAGTGGAAGTCTGTGCATCTTGATCTGTCTGCTTTGTAGAATTTTGAAGTCTTGGAAATTGCATGTAGGCAGGAAAGGTATGATGTAATTTATGGATGCAGTTCTCCTAAATTCATGAGCAAAAAGCACGTCTGTGTGCAGAGAAGCATAGGAAGAAGAAACACATTAGAAAGGGGCCAAAAAAGCTAGAGGAGGGGCTGACAAAAAGTGGATTTCCTGCTTTTGTTGCCTCTGAGGGTAAGTAATAAAAATGCCCCTTGACAGATCATTGTGTAGACCAGACTTTTGTCAATAACCCTTCATTCATTTTACATTGTCACTCACGTGAATCTTGTGTTTTGTTGTGTGTGAAATCTATGAATGAGGTTAAGAATAAAGTAGTTATAGGAGATAAGAATGCAATAATTTCATTTTTCATGTGGGGCAACATTTGATGAAATTATACAGATTTAATTCATTACTGGAAGAAAAGTATCATTATAAAACTTTTAATTTGGGTGTATCTTTTAGAAAATTGAGGCAGCAAGAAATACAAGTTAGCAAATAGCACTGCATGTGCTCTCTTTGTTCTCCTTATTTAAAAAACAAAAATAAATATAAACAGGTGTTTTCTGACTTATTTTTAGATGATAATGTGATACAGTTGTTTGACACCTAGTAGAAACTTGACCGTCCCTTGCTTTCATAATACAACAAAATGACCTCCTTCCTCCTAAATCTGGCCTCTTGACTCCCTTGAGCAAGATGAATTTCTAATGGCCTTGGTCCTTGAAAATCTCTACTAAAGCCGTGATTTAAACAGGGCTTCCTTTAAGAGGTCACTTTTTAAAAGCTATTCAGGTGGCTTTGTTGAGGAGTAGGAGAAGAAATAAAGAGGAGGGGGTAGGGGCAAACAGATATCTCAGATTTTGTTTTTTCAACTTGTTTTTGAAAGGGGTCTCACCATGTTGCCCAGGCTGGAGTGCAGTGGCTATTCACAGGTGTGATCGTAGCACACTGCAGCCTCAAATGATCCTCTCTTCTCAGCTTCCCAAGTAACAGGAGTGCACAAAAAAAAAAAAAAAAAAAAAAATTAATAAAGGTATCTCAAAAAATTTCTGAATTCTTTTAAAACAACATTGGTGGGAATGTAAATTGGTACAGCCATTATGAAAAACAGTATGGAGTTTCCTCAAAAAATTAAAAATAGAACTACCATAAGATCCAGCAATCCCACTGCTGGGCATATGTCCAAAGGAAAGGAAATCGGTATGTCAAAGAGGTATCTGCACGCACTATTCACAATAGCCAAGATTTGGAATCAACCTAAGTGCCTATCACCTGATGAATAAATTAAAAAATGTGGTGTATGCAGCCTTAGCCAGAGTGAGACCCCGTCTCTACAAAAAATAGAAAAATTAGCCAGGCATGGTGGCGTGCACCTATAGTCATAGCTACGCGGGTGCTGAGGCAGGAGGATCGCTTGCGCCTAGCAATTTGAGGTTGCTGTGAGCTATGATTGTGCCTCTGCACTGTAGCTGGGGTGACAGAGTGAGACTCTGTCTCAAAAAAATAAAGCAGTGATGTATATCTATATCTATATCTATATCTATATATATATGTACACACACACTTGAATATTATTCAGCCTTTAAAAAGAAGGAAACCCTGCCACTGTGACAACGTGGATGAACGTGGAGGACATTATGCTAAATGAAATAAGCCAGGCACAGAAAGACAGATACTGCATGATCTCACTTGTATATGGTATCTAAAAAAGTTGAACTCATAGAATTAGAGAGTAGAATGATGGTTACCAGAGCCTGGGGGTTTGGGGGGGGGCGCGGGAAATGGGGAGATGTTGGTCAAAGGGTACAAAGTTTCAGTTACGCAAGATAAATAAGTTCTGGGGATCTAATGTACAATATGGTAACGCTAGTCAACACTACTGTATTGTATACTTGAAAATTGCTGCAAGTAAGTAGACCTTAATGGTTCTTACCACATACCAAAAAATGATCACTATGCGAGGTTATGGATATGTCAATTAGCTTGATAATCATTTCACAATGTATACATATATCAAAATATTAATATGTAGTGCACCTCAAATACATACAATTTTTATTTGTCAACTATACTTCAAGGAAGCTGGAAAAAATAAAATAGTAAAAACATTACAAAAATAAAATAAAATTTGAAAATTAAATAACAACGACAAGCAAAAAAAAACAACAACCTAGAAAAGCCGAAGCGTTGAGAATAAGTGTTAGATAAAGGAAGCACTATTTTTCCTAAGAAAGGAGCGACCCCAATATGAGATGTGATGGATTTATGACTTTACCAGGGAAGAGAAGCGAGGCAGGGAATAGAGGGCCTATTAACCAGATATTGCAGAAGTAGCTTCAGCTTGCTGAATATTAAGCTTACTGGGGTATTGTTTGCTGAATATATTTTTATTGCTTAAATCTATTTCACGTATGTTATTTATTTATAACTTTAAAGATAATTTAATATGTAAAACCTTCTCTGCTGAAATGTGGATATTAATTTCCAAGCATCATTTATTGCACTTATGGCTGATGGATTGTTATGAGTCAGAACTAATAAACTTGTAAGGATTAATAGAATATCCGTCCGAAAAAAAAAGAGGTGTCTTTATGGTTGCCATGTAACTGCATCTGCCTGGAAGGCTGAATTACATGAGAAGTCTGCTGCGTTCCGTGCCTTGCTGAGGAAGGGGGGTGAGGGGCAGAAAGGAGGGCAGTAAAATGGATGATTAATACCTTCTAATTGAGTGGATATTGGCAGCACTACGTTGCCCAGGACATTAAGTAGCTGGCAAAGCAGAGGTCTTTTGCTAAACATGGTTACACTCCCATGGAAGTGCCTGCTCTGTAGATTGAGCCAGGTGATGCTAAGGAAACCTGGCTTTGTTGAAACAAACCGGGCGCAAGATTCAACAAGCAGAAAATTACTATATGCCTTAGGGTTTATTTTCTCTCTGCAGAAAGAGAATCTTGCACTCCTTGTATGTTACAAGGTGTTGTTAGGGCAAAGAGGTTTAGAAAAACAACAGCAGCAGCCGGCTGGATTTCCTTGACATTTAGGGAAGACTGCCTTAGGAGTTGAGTTTGGTTTTTTCCCTACCCCTTTGAGGACTGCCCCTTTGGAAGCTGAGGTCCCTTAGCTACACATGCTTTTAAAGTCAGGGGTGGAGGGAGCCACATGGCTCGTATTTGTCTTTTGATGGAGGTAGAAACAGGAGAGCTGAAGAGCCCTGTTGACTTCCTCACCCTCCATCTGAGAGAATGATGGCAGAGAACGAAGGCGACGACATCTGCTTCCTGATTAATGGAGAATGACATCACTGCTGCACCAAAAGCTGAAAACCCGGTTTGTGGTTGTTTTTCCTACATGTTCCCCTGTATTTCCAGTTGAGGGAAGAGAACTGCCATGCACGTTTTCACACGGTTTCTCGTTTCCCCTTTTATTTTCCTCCATCCCCTCCCTTCACCCTCCCGCCTCAACACACACTCATAGCCACACCCACGCCCGTGCACAGTCGCACACACGCACCGCCACACACAGACACGCTGCATTCACACGCTCACACTCAGACACCGTATTTGCACACTCATTCTCACTCAGACACACACACGTTCACATACTCACTGTCACATGCATTCACAGACACGCAACACGAATGTGTGTACACACGAGTATATCCACACACATATTCACCACTCACAGTCACACGCACAGCTACACACACATTCATATCCACACATATACACATATTCACATACACGCACACACGTATTCACACACACGTTCACGTGCACTCACAGACACACGCATTCACAGACACACACACACTGGCACTCTTCCTTTGGGTCCCCTCCTCCCTGCTGTGCTCGCTCCTTGTTTTCAAACAAAGCCCCAGGCTGACCTCAGGAAGTAGAAGGGTGCTCTGGGTTAAGAGCTGCCTGTTACTATAATCATTTATTAGACCTGAAGTTTGATTGGCCAAATTGGATTAAATAAATATTTAGCAGGCAGAAGCTGTCCTGACTGTGAACATCAAAGGAGAGTGGCAGCCTCCACCGCGTCCCTGGTGTCAGGTCCACACGGTGCAGCCGCCAGCTTTCCTCACTGCCAGGGCACGGGTCTTAAGAACCCCAGAAAATGACCCTTTTGTAGTTCTGTATTGGTGAAAATACGGAAATATTTAAGCAAATTCATGAGTATTCGAAGGAAGGCTTTTCGGTGTAAAATGTATTACATGGTGGGTGTCTCCCCACCCTGCCCTGTCGGAGACACATTCCCCAGGGCCCCTTCCCTTGCTCCTAGTAGGAAGACGGTTTTGGGGTGTCTTAGTCTCTAGCAGCAAGTTATGGAGTAAGCAAGAGCAGCACATTCGGTTTACCTCAAAGGACAAAGAAGTTCACTCCAAGGATGCTTATGGGCTGGGCCTGGGTGGGAAAAGCCAGCAAGGGAATCTCCAGGGACAACGCACACCCTCCAGAGGGTCACATGGTCAGGCTGTCATCTGTCTTATCTGCGTATCTGTGCACGCATCCCTTTCTCCCTGTACTCCCTGCCTCCTTCTCTCCTTCCTTCTTTTTTCTTTCTCTCTCTCTCCACATCGCCATCTCCTCGTAGCAATTTCTCTGTATCTTGGCTCTGGAATATGACTCATCCCACTCCTTGGCCTCCCTCTCTGTGTCACTGTCTTTTAGGGTCTGCTGTCAACTGCTAACTGTGTTTGTTTCTCTGTGTTCCCAAATAAATTTTGGAGAGTCAGAAGCTGATTGACCAAGCTCACTTTTCAAGCCAACCTATGTCATACTGAGACCATGGGCTTTCCCTGGGTTGGTGCTTCTTCCTGGTCCAATCCTTGTGACCACAAGGGAGGCAGCGCAGGTACAAAACTTGTGGAATTTGGTCATTCCGCTAAAAAAGGAGATACGGGAGAGCAGCCCTGCTGGTGAAAGTGTGAAGCTAGTTCTGTGAGCATCTTACTGTCTTTTCGATTGTTTGTCCATCAGGTGAACTCTCTCTAAAGGGACTTTTGGTGACAATTTTCTAGAAATAAAGAAGATTAGTATATTATACTTACTTGAAATTTGTTATTTGAGCTTTTTGGTTGATATTTCTTGGCCTAGCAAAGACTTGGTTTAAAGACAGTGTCTATTAGTGTTGAGATAAATGATCTGTGAGGGGGTATTTAAAACTCCTAACAAGCTGTTTTCTGCTCCCCTCAAGCACTTTAGAAGCACTCATTTATATGTAAACAATCAATATGCTAATTACAAATAAGCCTTATCTATTTATTAAAGCACTTAACTGACTCCAAGTCACCTTAACTAAGCAACACTTTGTTAACCTTAGTTGGAGGTGCTGCATGATCTGGAGATCCATGACGCTTCATCTCTTTTGAAGTATTTCATCATTTTCTTCCCACGTGATGACATCCCTCCATTTCCAGTTAGTCTGAATTAGAAGGAGATACCAAAAAATTCCAAGATATCCAAAAAGATCAAGATAACAATTTTATAAGCCAACGAGGAACCCACGTATAAATTAAGCAATGAAAATCTGGGAATAGGAGGAAGTTAGTGTCCCTGTTGTGAGAAATTAGAATTGAGTACCTTTTATATATATGACTTTTATGTAACATAAATTTGGGCAGAGAAAGGCAGCCAAAGACACTATTCAAAGGATTATGCAAATCAGGAAATTATTTCTAAAGTACTTATACAAAGTTCTTTTGATGCTCCAGAAAGTATTTCCAGAAGGGGGGATTACCGAGGGAGATGGCACGGTGAGGCGTGTTGGGTAGGAGGACAGAGGCTCCTGAAGAAGGGGACGCCTTCCATCCTCCCAAACTAGCGTCAGAACTTTTGTATAGTAGCAAAAATCAAAGGAGGCATGGGATACCTCCCAGAACATCAGATTTCGTGTTAAAGCAAAAACCTAATCAAATATTTCTTAAAATAACCTGAAATGGAAAGCATTATAATGTGTCTCTGCAGTTCTAGATGGTACAAGGGAAGAAGAAGAAAGGGCAGAGGGAGCCCTATTGTGTTCTAGTGGTGTATTAGTGTGTTGGTTAATTTTAATTGCAAAAACGATAGACTTGTTCACACTACCATGTCTCTTATCCAATGAAGGTTTGGGGAAGGATAAACAAGGTAGCCAGGGGAGAGGAACCTAAAAGCAAGAGCTGAAATGCAGAGCAGTGAGGCTGTGTGGCACCTGGGACTTGGGGCTTGGTTTAATGCTCTGCTGTCGCCTTTCAGAGACTCTTTATAATTTTTGATCAAGGGGCCTTGCAAATTGTAGAGTCGGTCCTGCTGGAAGTGGAGGTTCCTTCCAGGAGAAAGAAGACAAGGACTGTGCCTTTCTTCTAACTCTTCTCCCCCACATCTTTTTTAGAGGACTACAAATGTGACTGTAGCTGTCCTTCTTATCACTCTCCATCTACACAGCCTACTGGCCAAGGCTGGAAATTCCTGTAGCAATGACAAAGCCTTCAATTTCCTATGTAGAAATGGTATTTAAAAAAATCATGGAATCAGTCTGTACCGTGATGACCTAAGGAACCAACAAACTAAAGCATAATTGATCTAGAAATAAGTATAAAGGTCTAGTGTCATATCGCTCCCCACTTAAACATAAGAAAACAGGACTAAGAGGGTACCTGGAAGCACAGAGACAAGGGCAGGTGGCCATGGAGGGGACAGTGTGTTGTGGGGGAAATGAAGGACAACGCACGATGAAGAAGGATCTTCCCTGCTTCACAGTTTTGCCTGAACTGGTCCTTGTTTCAGTGCTTGTCGTTGACCCTTCAATCCTGCGACCCTGCCTCCTTTAATTTATAAAGATGATTTTTAATATGGCAACTTTGTAAGGAGGGAGCTTAGTTCCTGGAGGAATCACTGTTTAATATCTTCAAAGCTGCTGAGCTTCTTAAAGTCCAGGACCATTCCCCCTCGCCTTTGCACACCCAGCCCGTCTTTGCACTAGTGAAGCCCAGTGCACCATCTTCCTCCACACATTTGCGAATTCAGCGTATGAATTTGCGTCCACAAACTCAGCCTGGAAACATATTCTGGTGGCAAGCGCTCTTACGTCACCGAGGATTTCTTTGTGTCTGTCATGAACCTCTCCTTCATTGTGACTCTTTTGACTCTGCTAAAGAAGACAAATAGTCGATCCCTATCTTCTGTAGGGCACTTTCGTATCCCAACAAGCCTAATTAAATAATTTTTTCTTCTTATTTTCTGAAGATTAAAATTATCTATATTTTTCTAGGAAAAATGTCTGTTTGAGGAACCATTTTAGTAGCTTTATACATTGAGACCCTTTAGGGTAGGAGACATACTGCGTCTAAAGTAAAGCTCGAAGTTTGCTCAAATGGGGAGGAGGAGCAGGTGGTACTGGAAGCCGACCTCAGGCTGCGTGGCTGAGGCAAGGCTGGGCATTCGCGCCAGACTTCCTTATGGCCGATGGTTCTACGCTTCCAGACTTCTTCCCAATCTCATAAAAGAAAAGTCACTTGCTCTTTTCTTCCTCCACTTCTATCCTTCCTGTTGCCCTGTGACATGGTTAAGCTGTCTAGCGTCTTGCAAAGCAAATGAACAAATTTAGTACTTTTCGCTCCTATTTAATAAGAACACAATAAACAGAGACAGTGGCACAATAGCACTTGACTCGTAGTTGCTTCTTGAGCCTGAAAGACAAACATTCTCCAGCAAGCACGGCCTGTGCCTGCACATTAGGTACTAACTGGTAAGTGTTGTCACGATTGTACAGATG
Source organism: Propithecus coquereli (assembly GCF_000956105.1). Lineage (NCBI taxonomy): Eukaryota > Metazoa > Chordata > Mammalia > Primates > Indriidae > Propithecus > Propithecus coquereli. The sequence goes on along the minus strand of NW_012135192.1, from coordinate 4,043,730 downwards.
CTAGTATATTGAGTTTCAGCTGTTTCCTGTGATAAACTATGACATCTGAATAGTGATACATTAATAGAGTAGCTCTGATGGTTTCATTCTGACTTCAATGCTCTAAAACTCCCTGGCGACTGAAGTTACATGGCTGTGTTTTAACAGTATCCAAGTAGATAATGGATAAAATGGGGGCAATTTCTAGTTTAGAGAGTGCTAACAACCTAACTTCAAAGAAAATTCTGCTATGTGTTGAGTATGAAGGCCAATGGCTAACCACCACTACTACAGATAAACTAAATGTCATTACCGCCTAGAAACTTCATTTTGCTTCTTGGTGTAGTTTTCTACCCTGCTGCAGATTGAGCATTGCTGTTCAAAAGTAACAGCGTTGTTTGATGTAAAGTCTGATGTTTCTCTCCTTTTTTGTCCACTCATGATAAAGCACTAAAATAGTCACAAGGGAAGTTATCTATCTCAACTCAGCATTTTGGGGGCTGTTGGACACTTTCCCACAATCTTGCTTGTCTCCTGGTTCCTAAGTCTGATGGTTTGATTCTTGAAGTTACCTGTGGCTCTTTTCTTGCTCTCCTCAGCAAATTTGTTGTCAAGTATTATCAATTATGCTCATATATATCCCATGCTCTTCACACCTGCTGTCCTTGCCCCAATCCAGACCCTCTCTGATACCCTGAACTATTTTATTTCAGTACCTTCCAAACTGATCTCTCTCCTCCAAAGATCTTCCCTGTCCCTCAAATCCCCATTCCATTCTGAGTCCCCGTATGTCACTCCTGGCAAAGTCAATTGTCTGCTCATAAACTCTCGGGGGATCTCCATGGTCCACCAAACAAAAGCCACATCCACCACGTTGAGCTCTGGGGTCCAGCTCCAGCTGCACACTCCCCTCGTGGGCCCTATTCCCCACCCAGGCTCACAGCTTTCCTGTTTCCTTTACATGCCTTGCCTTACTTTTGTTCCCTCTTCCTGGAGTGCTTTCCCCTAATCTTTGCGGATCCAAATCCTGCCCGTCCTTAAAGATCCACAGCTTCAACATGAAGGCTTTCCTTATTTTTTCAGTAGGAATGCATTTCTCCTTCCTCTGTACTCCCATAGCAATTTATTTGTTTCTCCTAATACTCCTTACTGTCTATATTATTTTTATATGTTTCCTGATAGCCCGTAAACTACCTGAGGGCAGGGTCTAAGTTTAATCTGTGTTCCATCCAGAGTATAGGGCCTCAAACATGATGTGTGCCAAATTAACACTTACTAAATAAATAAATCTATTTCCAAATTTATCAATGAATGGCTTTGGAGCAGATTATTAAACATAACTATCTTCTAAGTCAAATAGAGGCTATTATAGGTATTGCATTGATGGAGAAGAAAGTTATCAATAAGGAAAGGGGAAAGCTAAAGTAAACCCTGTGAGGTAGGGTTGGAATCAGACTGGCAGTATAAACTTGTGTTTTGATAATTACATAGATAGGTAGATAGCTAGATGCAGAAATGCATATGTATGTATACAAATGGGTTAGTATACATACATACATTACCAAGCTCTATCTACTGAGAAGGCCCAGAAGCAATGACATAAGCTCACTCAGCACCCATATCTTGTTTCTAAACACCATTCTCCAATAAAAGGAACCAAGCCACGCAGAGATGCAGTTGATTCCAGGCTCAGGCAGGGCAAACACAAAATGAACCTGGAACATCTTACAGTGCCAATAAGGAGGAAATGCTCCAAAAGAGGACATGGGATTGTTGAAAGAACATAAAAGTCACCATAAATGTGTTCCCAGTGGCCAAAGCCAGAAGAATTTGAGCAGCAAAATAATGACGGGAATGGATTTTAATCCATAGAGTAAAATAATATCCAAAAGTCCATAATGATATAAATAAATAATTTAAAAAATAAATAGGGGAGAAGGGATAACTCCTTCTTAAGTAGAATTCCAAATAATACAAATGGAAGTAAAATAGAAAACAGAGTCACTGTTAGGCAAATACCACAGCAATAATTGTTGCCGACAAGATCCGCAGGTGGATGCTCCAATAGTGGGCAGTGGTTTGAGGAGAAACGGGATTTGCATAGTCTCAGCATGTCTCCCTGAAGATACTTATTTACTACAAAGGGGAAAACAGTAACTTACAGTGGAAAATTCAGCACACATCAACCTAACCAAGTGATCAAGAGGAACATCACCAATAATAAGACATATTGACCCCAGGACCCCCTCGATATGATGCACTGAGAAGGACACGACATTGTTTTTGTAATCTTCTTGCTAAAAATGCATAACCTCATTTCAGGGATGAAAAAACATTAGACAAACCGAAATGGAGGGCTATTCTACAAAATCATTTTGATCAGTTCCCTTCAAGAATGTTGAGACCAATAAAGGCAAGAAAAGACTGAAGGATCGTTACAGAGTGGAAGAGACTCTGGAGGAATAACAACCAAATATGCTATGGGATCTTCCCGGACAGGATCCTGAAACAGAAACTGAGAGTCGTGGAAGAGATGGTGATGTTCTAATGAGGGCTGTAATTTTAATTAATAATATCGTATGAATGTTAATCTCCTGTTCTTGATAATTATACTATGGTTATGTAAGACATTAGCATTAAGGGAAGTAGCGTGAAGGATAAGAAGAGCTTTGTACTCTTTTTGCAACTTTCTGTGAGTCAAAAAATAGTACAAAATTTAAAAAAAAATTGAAGGGAGGCTATTAGTAATAATATTGTAGGCATTTCTTTAACCAAAGAGGATTCAAACTACCTTTAAAGAAAGTCAGATATTCTTTTTATTCTTTCTACTCACCACTTCTTTCTATGTCTGTTTCCTATGTCTTCTTGTTTCCACTTGTTTCTAGGTACGTGGGTCTGACAGCCGGTGCAAAAGGCCTTTGCCTTCTGCTAAAAACAAGCAAACAAACAAACAAAATAAAAACCAGAGCATATGCTTTCTGTGTACATGGATGTTTGGATTTTGAAGTGAGCCCACTCTGTCTGACTCCTCTCCTGAGAGCATGATACTGCCTGCGGCGTGTCCTCCTTTTCCTGGACCTTCCTGGGAAGTTCTTTGAGCGGGACCAGGGGCTGCCCTCATTGCACCTGTGCTTTCTCCAGCCTGCTCTTTCTTCTTGCTTACGGTGGGACTTTGCTGAGTGCTCCGGATTTCCAGTCCCAAGACGACTGGACTGACTATTCACTTCCTCTGCTATCTGTGCCCTCTCCTTTTCCAGGGAATAAGTCCACATACTTTTTAAAAAAAAACCTTTCTATTTTAGAAATGTTCAAACATGCAGAAAAATAGAGAGAATATAATAAACCCCTTGTCAACTTGATCTTAACCATAGAGGTACGCTTTCCAAAGAAAGGCAACTGTGAGTACCAAAAATTAGATGTCATCAGTGGTGAGAGTGAAGGTGACAGCACTGGCCCCAGTTCCTACCATCCTTTCATACTTACTTTAATACTTTTGGTTTTTGGACAACTCCTTGGTTTTTTGGCCACTTTATCTTATCAAGAGTGCAGGGACCCACAAAAGATCCTTTCTCACCCGTTTGCACAACTCAGATTGAGGTTATTTCTGGGGGTGGTGAATATAAAAGGGACCTCTTTAAATGTTTTGTTTAGGGGCCTAAAATTTTATTTATGCTTTTATTAATACTATAACTTCAAACTCACTTTTTGCTCTAAAGACCTAATTCTTCTAAAGGAAGCTAAAGTCATGTTTCTCTGATCAGGTATCTGGGTTACTAAATGCCGGGTGAGGAGGGGGAAGCTTACACAAAAGGTCACTGAACCAAGTCCCTCCAGTTGTTAATCTGTTACTGTTAATCATCAGTAACTCAGATTTAGGAGTCTCAGGTTTTATTCCCAACAAAGCATTCCAGCAATTTTTGGTCCCAGTAAGTGTGATCTTAAATGGATAACTGAAATGAGATCAAGGTAACTCTTACCAGAGAAGGTAGTAGAGGAATAATAAGATGCTAGTTTCCTAAGGGGAAGAAAGAGATTTTTTACATCTGTGTGCAAGTAGGATATCAAAGTGTGAACCCACACCTCTTTGAGAGAAGTAGTAGTTGGGAGTGAAGCAGCGGAACATTTGGCTTCTTATTCGATGTAACTTGCCAGATTATGAAAGTACACTTCAGTGCATCTGACTTCAATGATTTCAATAATCATCTAACAGTTTTACAATAGGATATGATTTTTCTTTCATATCAATGAGGAGAATAGAATGCCGTTTCTTGATTCAAGACAATAGAATTCAAGGAGATAACAGAATAACAATAACATGGAGAGAAAATTTTATGTGTTACAAATTTGAAAAAGAAGGGAAAGTTTTTATGTAAATAATATGAAAAGTAAAGATTTCAGGGACAGTTTTTTATGCATTTTAAGTTAAAATAGCCTCTCACTGCACACACGAAAAAGTAATGAAAAGAAGAGGAATACCCATGTGTCCGTCTGTGATTGTCTCTACTTCAATCATCTCAGAATTGCTCTTAACAAATATTCTCTTTTACCACACTTCTCCATCACTAAAATAGAATTTCCTTCTGTAATTTTATTATAATTCAGCTGATATCTCTGGATTAGAATGACATTATAGGAGCACAGGGATTTTGTGAGTTTCTGTGTCTGGAGAGAGAAAAAAAGAATAGGTTGAAGAAGTTTGGGGTCAGTATCACTTTTTTAATTCCATGATGATATGTCAAACACTAGGAAGAAAAAAAAATTAAAATGTGCTGTTCCTGGGGAATGGAGATGGAGATAGTTCATATATTATTGAGAAACAGATCTAACATTCCTACAGAGTTTAGACTCTGCAAATACAGCAAGGTAGTATCTTGAAACAGGGTCATACATGAGTCTCATAAATGCTCTATCATCTTTTGCAAGGTTCTCTTCTTTCATAATAAAGGTGGCTGGTGATCAAGTGATTAGCCTTTTTTTCCCTAGACAAAGAAATAAAACAGCAGACCTATGACCAATAACAGGATTAGTAACTTATGACTCTATGAGTTATCCAGAAAGTTAATTAGCACTTTGGGAGGCAGAGGCGGGAGGATCGCTTGAGCCCAGGAATTCAAGACCAGTCTGGACAACATAGGAAAACTGTGTCTTTACCAAAAAAAAAAAATTTTTAAACTCGCTGGGCATGGTGGCTTGCACCTGTAGTCCCAGCTACTCGGATGCTGAGGCAGGAGGATCGCTTGCGTCCAGGAGTTGGAGGCTGTAGTGAACTATGATTGTGCCACTGTAATCCAGCCTGGGGTTACAGAGTAAGACCCTGTCTCAAACCAGAAGAAAAGTTAATTATCTTCCTTCTGATAAACCTAGGAAGTATCCAAATGTTTTTAGAAAGCTTTTAATCACAAAGGCTTAAAATCTTTAAATTGTTTTGGCACTTTTATTAAAAGTAGTAACCTTACTGTATATGCTTGTATATACACACAAACACACACATACTAAGACTACCCCTTAAGATACATATGTATAAAACTTAGTATAATACTTCATTCCCTGATATGCAAGACAAGCAAATCATTTATTATCATTATCAGACGAGGTTTTATAGTGTACTTCCCCGTATCTCTGGCCCTGAGATAATGAGGCTATTCCATGAATATTAAGTCAGGAAACCAAGGAGAACGCAAGAACCAAATATACTATTTGTGGCTCATGTAAAATCAGCAGTACTTTACCTGATGTCCACAGTTACGGGCACTGAAGATGACCATCCTCTAACGAGTTGTCATGGCTGTTCCCAGTTAGGTGGTGGAGTGCGGCGCCCCCTGCAGGAGGGGTTGGTAGAGCCATGCTGCTTGCCTGGGGGAGGCCCCGCTGCCTGGAGCCAGCAGCGTGGGAGCTGGAGTGTTTCTAAGGCCAGTGTAGTAAGTAACACAAATGCAAGTCCAGAGTGCAAGACCAGACCCTCTACTATCGCAGGGACTCAAAAGTGTGCTGGTCCGGAGGCCCCGTAAACACGCTTAGAAATGAGTACTTTCCACTGTGTTTCTTGGTGCTCTGGAGTCCTGTCATGAGCAGAGCTCCCTCGCTCCTCGGAACACAGCTGAGATTCAGACCCCACCCACAACACTCTGGCCTTAAACCCTTGGAAGAGACAGCTCTATCCTTGCACCCATTAGATAGGGCTACTGCCGGCCAGTGCTGACAGCAGCCCCCCAGCTCCACCTTGGCTGCGTCTCCTGTGCCAGGAACCTCGGGGAATAGTCAGGGATTTGGCAAAGTTCCTGGTGAAGGGATGGCGCCCGTGAGCACTGCGGGTCGCATTGCTCAGTGTTGCCAGACACACACGTTGCTGCTTTCTCACTCTTCCTAGGGAAAGAAGGGCAATTTCAGAGAAGATTTTTACATAAAGAAGGAAAAGTAACATAAACACTAAGCTCCGTATCTTTACATGTCCAGAACTTAAAAACAGAGGAAAGGATTCACTTTCCCCAAACTTTCGCTTCTTGGGTGAGAAATAAATGTAAATCTTGTGTCTAATTCCCCTGATTTTTCAGACTTAGCTAAGGCAGAAAACCAATCCATTGCATTATCGACTGGTATCGTTAGCTTGAGGTTAGGGACCCGCCGTTCTCTCGGAAGCAGGCCTGCCTTCGTCTCTCTGCTTGTATATTATCCTTCTATCATTTTTCCTTGTGCACCCTCTCTCTCTCTCCCCTTTGATATGGTAATGATCTTGCACAAGAAAAGCCATTTTTTTATATGAGTGCTTAAGGAATTAAAGGTGAGTGAGAAGGTGGAGGGTGTTAAGAAGGATGGCAGTTTGTCATTAAAAAATAAATAAGTATACCCCTTGGAATTAAAAAGAAAGCAAGCCGGCAAAAGGGAGGGGGGGAGGACAGGCGGTGTCTCTCCAAACACAGGAGCCAGTCTTACTAACAGGCTGGCTTAAAGCCCTCTTAACAATGTGCACTTGCTCTCCCTCGCTCGTGGATTGATTTCCCTCTGCCCTCCACAGACCTGGCTGCAGTTAAGCCTTGTGTCCTCCACGTGATGCTGAGCCGAATCAGATTTTCCTTTTAGTTGTTCGATCAAATTTTCCTTCCTAGAGCTTAGAAGGCACACTTGGGACCATATAGTAATTGCCTCCCCACACTGAACTGCTGATACCTTTATTGGATTGGCACAGGGTTTCAGAGGACTGTGTTTAACATGCAGTGAGCCGCAGCAATGCAAACAGCTTCAGTGTTTAAACAAGCATCCATTAGGCCAGGAAACAAGGCAGTGCCAGCCCATTTGGTGCTCTGTAGTGCTGGCAGCTTAAGGTGAGCAGGGCAGCCGGGGCGCTGGAGTGGGAGAGGGCGGGCTCCAGGGGAAGCGGAGGAATTGTAGTGTCAGAGAAGGAGCCGACCCTCTTTAGATTTGCGGAAGAGGGAGTGGAGGGGGGATGGGGAGAGAAGTGTTTCGGCTAGGGACATGTGCAAAGCTCATTAATATCTCATTATGTTAGAATTGCAACCTCCCCGCAGATCGGCATTAGCATTGGCAGTGCCAGAGGAAGGGCTTTTTTTGCAAGCCCCAGCAAGCTCCCTACGCTTCTTCTGCACTGAGGGAGTGGTGGTGCTGAAATTTGTCCGAGAAGGCTGTGAGAAAACCCCACAGGAGCAATAGTGAGCAGCTCGGGAGAGCGAGTGAGACCGAAAACTGTAGTTTGCAAATAAGAAAGTGACCAGCTTTCAGTTGTGCCAGGCGGCGATGGAGAGGGAGGAGAACTGACAAGAAGCTGGGAAGGGAAAATGGTTGAACTTAAGCACGAGTCGTCCTGGAGTCCGGGTGTGAGGGGCAGCGTGAGGGGTGCTGGATAGACCAGCTCCAGATTCAGACCTGGGAGAACGTGTCACTGACCCACTGAATTTGCCCAGGGCTCCTGGAGACTCCCTGGGATCAACCTGAGTGAGTAAGGCGGAGAGAAGAGAGGGGCAGATGGAGAGAACAGAGAAGGGAAGAGGGGTTTGGGAGGACTGTGTTCTCAGCTATTCTTCCCCCCTGCCTTGTTGGAGTGAGTGGAGCAAAGGAAGATTCTAAAGCAGATAGAAGGTGGTGTGAGTGGTGTGCAGGGGCCTCGCTCTTCAGGTCTGACCTAGGTGAGCCCAAACCAGTCCAGTCTTTCCTGAAGGGATTGAATCCTCCTGTGCTCAGCGCCGCAGCACTGGCTCCAGCCGGACTCCTGCACCCACTCACCCCAGGCCGTCGTCCCAGGGCTCTAGCGCTGGGACGGGGCCTCATGGGAAGAAGAATTGGAGCCATGTTCTGTAGAAATTGCAGCTTCCCTGCAGACACTTAATTCTGCTCTGTTAAAGGATCAGATGTTTCTGTCTGCCCTGGGAAAACATGTATCCTCCATCCACTAAGGTGGGTGGTAGCCACGTTAGCAAATAGTTATGCAACAGGATATACCGAAACACAAGAGTGTGTGGATTTTGTATTACGAAGGCCCCTTAATGTTAATTCATATTAAAGTTCTTTGAGAGTATCCTTTTTTTTGCCTTTTTGTTTTGGGGAGTCCTTACGCTTACTCTAGAATTTTCTTTCTGTGAACTTTTGGCGTTCAGGTTCCATTTCCAGCACACATGCACACACACATACCCACATGGGTCTGCAGAAGTGCGGTTCCTGCGACATTCAGCCAGTCCTGGGATCAGTAAGCAGGCACGTGTACTCGATTAATGTCATAGAAAGATACAAGACCAGATTTCAAGTGTGGTTTGCGAAGACCTTTATGGTCAAACTTTGTTCTGACTTAACACAATATTCCATTAAAATATGGATTATTCATTAACTTACAAAAAGACAAAAAAAAAAGTCATTAACTTACAGAAAGGTAAAAAAGTTAATGTCATGAAAAGCTATTTGTGTTTCTTTTGGAAAAAAATAAATAGAGTCATATTAGTCATTAGTTTGCTATGTACAGCAGTGCTTGTAATGAACATTTAAAAATAAATGTATCTGATAATCACAACCAAGTTTATTTAGGTTAGAAAAACAGTTATGGCATGAAAATACTGCTGAGAAATTTAACAAGGCTTTTTTTTTTCTTTTTACAATGTGGCCTCTATAGTAAAAATAGTAAAATTCAGCCTTATGTGTATTAAAATCTATTATTCTTTTGACTAGGCAGCCTCGCCTAGTCAAGCAAGAGTCAGAAGAACAAAAGTAGCAAATAGCTCAATTGTTAGAATTTTATAGCCAGATATATGAAAAATATACCTCTTGTTTACATGTTGACTTTGCCAAGCTTAATCACATCAAAAGAAAAAAAAACAAGAAAAGAATAAGAAGAATCAATAGTTATTAATAGTAAACTAGACCCCTAGGGCTTAACTTCTGTGTTCAGCTGCAACAGGTCCTCAGTGTGGGATGTCCCATGTTCCACAAGGTCTCAGCATGTTGGCCACGTGCTCTGCCTCACCCTGGGTCCTTTTCCGTGGCGTGAGCAGGACCCACACAGAGATTTGTACTTTTCAAGCAGGCATTCCCCAACATCTAAACTCTTCCATCTTCAATCCTTCGCTTCCCTTTCTAGGAAAGAGGGAATGAAAGTTAAGTTTCATCCCAACTTTCTACATAAAAAAGTTATGACATCCAAATTGCCCATTTGAAGAGAGAAGGATAGTGATTCAGCAGAATTACAGTTCAAAATAAACTAGGATTTAACTTTCAGTTAAAAAGAAAAAGTGAGTTCCTAGCTCCTTTCAGGCTTTTGCCATGAATAAAACTTTAAAGTGAAATATCAGAAAATCAAGGATGAGATGGGACTTAGAGAGATCCTTCATCCCCCCTCCATCCCCCTCCTTCAGTGGAGACCATATCTAAATCATCCCAGATGGCTGTTCTATTTTTAAAGATCTCCAGAAAAGGAGATTCTACCACCTCCTCAGTAACCCATTCCAGCATCTCTGGTTCCTCGCTGCCAGAATATTTTTTTAAGAGCCCTTGGAGGAAAAAAAAAAAAAGACATACTATCCTAGATTTGGGGACATGTAGTATTTCTCTTTAGGATTTAACCCCACAGTGCATACAAGGAAGCTCAGAGGCATGGGTAATGTCTTTCTCTCTCCAGTGAAAAAGATTGTTTTCTCTCGTCTTTGGCTTTAAATTACATTTGTGAGCTTCCTGGGGTCCATCCAAAATTCTTTTGAGGGCCTGCATTGTGCATAGTCCTCTCCAGGGTCGGAGGAGAAGGTGTCAAGTGAGCATTCATGCTTGCAGTCTAAGAGAAAAGCAAGATCATACACAGCCCCAGAGCTGAACATCTGTACTAGGCAGACTTGTTCATGCGATCGCTCCTTCGTTCATTCTTTTATTCCAGAAATACTTACCGACCCCCAACCGTGTGCTAGTCCCTCTGCTAGGCACCGGAGACGGACACATGAGTGAACGGCACAGGCTAGGTCCTTGTCTGCAGTGAGCCTGCACTCGCATGGGGGAAGAAGACGATACCAAGGAAAAAAGAAGATGCAAGAAGGTTACAGATTGTGCTCAGGGGTATGAAGAAGGTAAAAGAGAAGGATTCGATAGAGGACAGGTGGGGAGTGCAGCTAACTGACACAGGGTGGCCAGGACAGCCTTTCTGAGGACAGTGGAAACCTGAAGGGTGACAATGAGCCAGCCCAGCGAGGAGCTGGGAGAAGCACGTCGCACAGGGAGAGAACCGCAGGTGCGGGTGCAGGCAGGGAGGCCGGAGCAGCTGTCTGGAGTGTGGTGACAGCGGGAGCACTGGTATGAATGAGCCACGGTTACGAGTCTGACTTTCAGAGAAATGGGAATCTATAGAAGGATTTTAGGCAGAGAGACATGATCTGATTAACATTTTTAAAGGATTACTCTGGATGCTCCTGGAGAATGGGCTGGAAAGGGTAAGATGGGAAGCAAGGCTGGCAGGACGATGGCGGGAGAGTCCAGGGCAGGGAACAGGGTGGGGCGAGCTCTGGCCGGGGCAGCGGAGACTCGAAAGGAGAGAGATGGGAGGTGCGTGTGCTGGCCGTGCACACACAGCATCTGGACACAGGTGCGCCCCTTTTGAAGAAAACAAAATACATACAAATCAAAACTAATTTAAAAAAGAGTGATTATTTCCTTTATAAAGTGATTCACCTGAAGTATCTATTCTATAAAGTAAAAGAAGATGTATATGGGTCTTTGACTATAAATTTTAATAAGAGATATAAAACCTTAATAGACAGATCATGGAATTAGAAGGAATCATAGAGGTCATTTTCTCCTACTTTCCACCCAATAAAGAATCCCCTTTACAAATCCCTGACAGATGAACATGCAGTCTTGGTATGAAAACTTCAAGGGACAGGAAGCTCATTAGCCTCACAAGGCAGCCCTTTCTATTTTGAATCTCCCTAATCGTTTTTTAAAAGTTCCTCCTTATATAGAGGCTGAATTCTTTCTCCCCATTACTTGCAACCATTGATCTTAGTTCCATGTTCTGGAGCTACATAGATAAAATCTAATGCTTTTCCTGCATAGCAAGCATTAACTATTTGAAGAGAAGCTGTGGCATTCCCATTCCCCAATTCTTCTCTTTCTCCAGCAAAATAGCCTCAGCTCCTTCGCCTCCTTCTCTCATGATTGGTTTCTGGGGCCCTGATCGTGCACTCTCGTTGCACTGCTGCCCGATGAGAGTGAGAACTCTAGAATTGAGGCCAGCCTCCCAGATGCCATCAGTGCAGAACATACCTATGTCTCCCTGGATTTGGAGAACATACATTTATTAACACAATCTAGAATTGCAAGAGCACATGGCTTTGAACTTACAGGCAACCAAAGCTGCTTATAAGACAGGTTTTCCTATCTTAAATGCAAGATTTTACCCATCAAATCTTGTTACTGCTAACCTATAGGAGAGTGGTTCTTAAACTTTTATAGGGTAGGAGACCACACTGACAATCTGATAAAAGCTTTGGACCCTCTCTTCTGAAAAAGACACATACCCACAAAAGTCTTTGTACAATTATTCGGGGTTCTCAGAGCTCTTAAAATCCATTTTTTATGTAACACTCTCATTTAAAAAGTCGGTAGTATCAATATTGGGGAACCTGGTTCTGTCATCTAAAAATACATATCTGCATTATCTCTGTATTTTATAACAATATCCTACAGGAGGATGAAGAACACCCACTTGAAAATCCCTGCAGGATGAAGAACACCCACTTGAAAATCCCTGCAGGTTATTATCAAATTACTAATGAAAGAGGAAAGTTACAAAAAGTCTTCAAGTACCATTGGTGGATACGTTTGCTTATGTTACCTCCTTTAGTCGTGCCAACCATCTTCTGACCTAGGCAATATTAGCCCTATCTTACTTATGAATAAAATGAAATTTAAAGCTATTAATAAAGAGAATCAGAAAGACCTGGGTGAAGGCAGTGGCCACATAGTACAAGTCTTTACAGCCCCAGCAATGAAACATGGTTAGTGGTCCTCTACACTTTAAGCGCTGGGCTGTGGTACCCTAGAGCACAGCATTCCAGAGCTTAGGAGCAGGTTTGGTTTCCTAGGAAACGTGTGCTTGTGTTGATGCCTCAGTAGTGATGTCCCTGGAAAGTGGTCATTACCATGGCCCACGTGGGGGGCGTGCTGTTGCCAACACCGTTCTCTTCAGAGTTAAGCTGGTGTTGGGCTAGTAGCCAACATACAGTTATACCTCGGCACCTCAGACAGCTGTGGAAGTGTTCTGAGAACGTCTGAAAGGACCACAGCCCTTGTAGGACATCCACTTTCAGATAGAACTTCCTATGTGCCAGCCGACCACTGAGGGGAGAGACTGGTTCTAAGGATGCCTTTTCTCTCTTTTCCCATCTCACTTAGGAGCCAAGCTGTGGAACAGTTTGGAAGTGAGGAACGCATTCCATTCCCAAGTGGAGAGGCATGGAACGGAAAAGCATGGGCTTTGCAATTCCAATCTCAACACCCCCACACTCGCTGTGTGACCTTGGGCAATGCATTTAATCTCCCTAAGCCCCAGTTTCCTCCTTTGGATAAATGACGTTTATTAACCTAACTTTGCATGGTTGATGTGGGAATTAAGAGAAAAGATCTCGAATTTGCCTGGCGTGTAATGGACACACACACACACACACACACACACACACACACACACGTTGCTGTTTGCTGATGCCTTGAGAAGAGCCTAAATTGTTGAGGCCAGTCTGAGTAACAGTAAATTTGGGTGAGCTGTGCTATCGGGCTTACTCTGGTTTGGACCTGAATCCTGGAGTGATTCCACAGAAATTCCTGTCCCCTTTCCCACCTCTCTTCACTCTCCAAATTTTGCTTAAGATAAGCAGGAGGTCAGAGTGTGTGCACCGGGAACCCCATCCTCCACGCTAGGTGCATGTCATCCCCTGCCTCATAAGGGACATTGCGCTTCTTGGTACCTTGGGCTCACACACACGCAGATCTCTGAGATGAAGCAGAGTTGTAATTTCGCAGTTAGTAGATTTCAATCATCATCTCCATGGACATTTCCGAGAGAATCCTTGCTTCAACAGTAGGAAAAGCAGAACTCAATACTGGGTGGGGCAAGTTCTGCCTATGCAGGTTCTATGAAACTATCTGAAAGTTAAGTCTAAAAATAGAGATAGGGCCAGCTAACCTCATCATTCTGTGAGTCATTAGATTGAGACTAGACTTGGTCATCTCCCTTTGCTAATAAGGAAACTGGCTTAATTAACTGAAGGAAATTAACTTGGATAATTTTGCAGCATGAATCTGTTTCCAAAGAGGGTTGGTTTTTTTCCCCTTCCTGTGAACTGACGTTCATACGGCAGTTAATTCAAGAGGCTGTGTTAACAAGATGCTGTTGCCAACTGACAAATGTAGTATTTTCCTGATCAAGCTCCCAAGCCTCTTCCCTCCCTCCTCCAACAAGGGAGAGTAGACTAATAAACTATCCAGAATGATTTTGCAACCTGGGATTATTTGCGTGTCTTTGTAATATGGGAGTCAAATGCCTATTTTTGGTAAATATAAGCCTCCTGGTGGACTTAAGGTCATTGAATGATTTTAGATTTGTTGTATGTGTCCTTTCTCTTCAGCCACTGGTTTTTACGCAGGCATCAAATCACATCAGAAAACCTGAGTTTTGATATTTGAGTTGGCTCATCTGAACTAAACCCAAAATATGTGGAAATTGGGTTATCAATTCCATTCTTGGCTCCTTTGTCTATGAAACTTCAGAGTCTCCAGTGGAGCTCAAGCTAATGTCTTTCTTCAGGTGACACTCTGGGGCAGTTCGGAGGAACAAGACAAGGAGAGAAAGATGCCTTTGACTCTCTTTTAGTTTGTTTCATTTTCTTTTTTAATTGATTTTTATCCTCTCCATCATTTTCTCTCCCAATTAACTTTGAATTTCTCTCATTTAGTTCCAGATGTTTGTTGTAGTTCGGTTTGATGCTTTGGTTAGGTATTTTGCTGTGTTCTTTTCTTTGCCTGCCTTTAGTTTAAAGGAGGTCTAAGCTCACAGCGTAGCTCTATTTCTGGAGAGACCTGCCACCTTTACAGGATTTACTGTGGTCATTTTCTTTTTTTTTCCTCCCACAATATGGTTCTTTGTGAATTAAAATCAAGGTTCCTGGGGCTGGAGGTAGACACAGGGCATGGGAAGCCCAGCCACATTATAATGAATAATAATAATAACGGTTTCCCTCTGTTGTGAGCTCTTCCAGGCAGACTGTGTCTTATTCATCTTTGTTCCCGAGCTTCTCATACACAGCCCAGTGCACAAATGATGCTCGGTGAGTGTCTGTTGAATGAATGAACTAATTTTTGCAAAGCCCTTTATAATTTATAAAGATACTCCACGCAGCAACATGGGGTGATTGTTTTTAAGACCTTCACAAAACCATTTCCTCCCTCATTTCATTATGATTGTGAAATGGCTTTGGAATTTTGGAACAGTGATACATTTACTATATGCCTTTTATGAAAAGCCAAAGTCTAAATGCTTTTTCTTTTTCTTTTTTTTTTTTAATGTGAGGGGCTGTGGGAGGGAGGAAGGGAAGAATTTGTTACTGGATACTTTTCTTAGAAAAAAATTTTTAAACGTAGTTATCTCTGGATTAGTTTTTTCTTGACAACTGCAGTTCACAGCTCTTTTCTTCCTCTTTTTACTAAGATGTAGGTGAAATGTAACAAAAGCAAAAGAATGTTTTAAAGGGAGAGAGCAAGTAGGCAGCAAGGGAAAGCCTTTTTGTGTGTGTGTTTGTTTTCATGACTTGTATTTTGATTTGGCAGATGCTCAAGGTTATACTGCTTAACCAAGTAATCCGCACTGCTTCTACGTCAGCAGTAGCTGAGCTACCTTCCACACTCTTCTGTCACAATGTTATGAAGAATTCAGCCCTTGTCTTGCGCTGAAGTCAGTGGCAGTGCTGACATCCCCCAGGGCCCCTTGGCTATTTAGCTCTTTAGTGCACATCCGCCTCTGAGAGAGTCACCCAGGAGTTCATAACCAGAAAGCTTTTTCTTAAACGGCTTCATCTGTTCACACTCATCACCAGACCATTAACACTGACTTTTTTCCCATGAAACTCAAGTGGAAAAGTAGTAAAATATTTGTATTGCTGTTTTCCAGAAGTCACTGGCACTTAGGACAAAGACCAAAGTCAGCAAAAGCATACAGATGTAGAGATTTCAAAAATTAGAAAGGTCTTTGACTTTTACAGGTGAAGTAAGAGCCGTACCCAAGATTATAATTTAGAAACAAAATTCAGGGGACAAATGTAGGTGAAATACAATCCCGAACTTCCAGGTAATGACAGCACTAAGGCATTGCTTGTACATATCTACTCCAAATACTTCTGCCCCAAGATACTGACATCGTTCCCCTCTCTTGGTTCTTAGAGGCATACAATTTAGTGTGTTTATATGCATGCCTCATTTATGGCTGGAAAAGACACACAGAAAGAAAAACATTTTGGTAAGGACTATGATTCAAAATATATATTTCATTGACTTATTACCTATATTATCATTGTGTGTCAGAAACATATTGCTCATAGGTATGGTGCACAGTAATTTGGAAATGGCCTTGGCATGGGATGACCTTGGCCTACAGCAGATTCTGTGGCTGTATTAATTCCTAGGGTCATAACAAAGTACCACAGACTGGGCGGCTTAAAACACTAGAAATGCATTGTCTCACAGTCCTGGGTGCTGGAAGTTTGCAATCGAGATGTTAGCAGGGCCATGCTTCCTCTGAGACTCTGCGTGGAATCCTTCCTTGCCTCCTCTTCATTCCCAGCTGGTTGTCAGCATCTTGCAGCTGCATCACTCCAGTCTCCGCCTCCGTCGTTATGTGACATTCTCCTGTGTGTCTTCACGTGGCCATCTTCTCATACGATGATACCAGCCATGTTGGATTTGGGACACACTCTACTCGAGTAGGACCTCATTTAACTAATTTCATCTACAAAGACTCTATTTCCAAATAAAGTCACATTCCGAGGTACTGTGGGTTAGGACTTCAGTATATCACTTTGGGTGGGGTGCAGTTCGACCCGCAACAGTAGCTATTCCTTTGCTTCTGAGCCCCCAGAATGTCTCCTTGTTCTCTTACAGTGGACTAGCTCTACAAAATAGTCCTTCACTTCTCTCCTCAAGCCCTTGTTTCTTCCTCCTGAGCAGTGTTCTTCCTTGGAGGTGGTAACCTTGTGTCAAGGTCATTGAGAAAATGGAGACTATTAGAGCCAAACTGCTTCGTCTCTACCCTCCCTTTCATCTCAACATCTCTCTCTCCCATGTTTGTTTTTTAATCATTCTTTTGATGGCTTTGATGTGGCATTCTTCATTATTTCATAAACAAATATCTCAATGGAAATGTAAAATAATGCAGCTTCAATAGAAAACCATATGTCAATTTCTCAAAAAATTAAAAATTAAAAATTACCATATGATCCAATAATTCTACTTCTGGGTATATACCCAAAAGAATTGAAACAGGATCTAGAAGAGATATTTGTATACCCATGTTCATTAGCAGCATTATTCACAGTAGCCAAAATATGGAAGCAGTGGGTAAGTGGATAAACAAAATGTGGTATATAAATATGTCTTAGTCCATTTTGGCTGCAATAACAGAAAGCCACAGATTGACTGGCTTATACACAACGGAAATTTATTTCTTACATTTCTGGAGGCTCAGAAGTCCAAGATCAAGGTGCTGGCAGTTTCAATGCCTGGTGAAGTTCTGCTTCCTAGAGCACAGACATCATTCTTCTTGCTGTGTCCTCACATGATGGAAGGAATGAGGGAGCTCTTTGGGGTCTCTTTTATTAATATAAGGGCACTAATCCCATTCACGAGGGCAGAGCCCTTATATCACCTCCCAAAGGCCCCAGCTCCTACAACCATCACCTCAGGAGTTAGGATTTGAACATAGGAATTTTGGCGAGGACACAAACATTTAGACCCCAGTAATATACCATGGAATATTATTCAGCCATAAAAAGGAAGGAAATTCTGACATGCTACAACAAGGATGAACCTTGAGGACGTTGTGTTAAAGGAAATATTCCAGTCATTAAAAGAAAAATGCTGTATGATTCCTCTTATACAAGGTACCTAGAGTAGTTCAATTCATAGAAACAGAAAGTAGAATGCTGATTGCCAGAGGCTGGGGGATGTGGGAGGATGGGGAGTTGTTTAGTGAAGGAAGAGCTTCAGTATTGCAAGATGAAAAGAGTTCTGGAGATCGATGGTCAGGATAGTTGTACAATAATGTGAATGTACTTGATATATTTTTAATACTACTGAACTACACACTTAAAAATGGTTAAGATGGTAAATTTTATGTTATCGATATTTTACCACAATCATATACATACATATGTATGCCTGTCTGATACGTCTTAGACTTTTCCAGCACAAATTTTCATTTGTCCCTCCTTCCTTAGTGTTACCTTATCCTGCTCCCTGACTTTCCTTTTTCAAACCCACTCAGAGGTTCCTTTTCCTGAAAAAGCCTTCACTTCACTTCATGACATACAAGCTGTGATGCCTTTTTTTTTTCCTTCCTGCTTTTCCAAACGAGAGTCACATCTGGCATCTGCATTCCTCACCATTTGCTTTGGTTCACTGACCCAAAACCTGGCATTTGTTACGGCACAGTTCTAGAACTATGCTGTCCAATACAGTAGCCACTCGTGTGTAGCTATTTCAGATGTAATTAAAACTGATAAAATTAATAAGCCAGTACCTTGGTAGCACTGGGCACATGTCGAGTACTCACCAGCCACACAGGCTGGTGACTAAAGAATAGTGCAGATGTAGGACGTTTCCACCATCTCTGTACATTCTTTTGGAGAGACGTCACTGTCCTTGAGCAAGGATTCTCAAATTCTTCACAATCATTTGGAGGGCTTGTGAAACCACAGCATTCTGGGCCCTACCTTCAGAGTTTCTGACTCAGAATGTCTGGGCACTGGCTGATAATTTGCATTTCTAAGTTCCCAGGTGATGTCCATGCTGCTAGGTGACAGAGAAACCCTCTCTTAGATCCCCAGGGAATTACTCTGATACTAATGTAGTGGTCTCTTAGTTCTCATTTCAAAACCGCAGCTAACATGCAAATCTGACCACAAATTATTCTTTTTTGTTTTGTCCTACTTTCTCGATGACGTTTTATTTTGATCCCTCCTGGACACTGTTTCTTTATGTCTTTGTTGACTCCTCTCATGTGGTTAACAGGGCCCATTTCCAACTATGCATTCCCCTTCTTAGGGGATTTTTGTACTTGCATTGTCTAGGCAGCCTCATATGTATGTATGGATGACTCTCCAGTAGACATTGCTTATTTCTAAGGCCATATCTTTAGGTGTGTGGGATATCTGTATTTGGCTATAGCACTGCTCTTGAACACTGTGACATTAAAAACAAAGCTGTGCTGCTGTCTCTACCCCTCTGGCCACTGAGCCGATGCCTCCCAGATCTTTGACCATCGTGGCCATGTATTTCAGCAATGTTGAGATGCTTGCACACAAAGCTCCCTAGAAATGTCAAGCATTACGTGTAGCTGTTTGTTAAATATTCATGCAGTTAGAGAAGTCACTACTGCAGTAGGCTGAGTAATTTTCCTTAATGCCTTTCCTCATGGTGACCAACTGTTTTATAGACTTAATCTTTATAGCCTAATCCTTCCCATGAGGTATAGTAGAGGTCAGACATGAATAGGTGTATTTTCAAATTAGGAATTAAAGTACAAAAAAGTTTAAAAGAGTAACCAGAGTCACAAAGCTGATTCTGCTTCTGCCAGGGAACTCCAGCCCAAGTGCGGGACTCCCATGCTTAGCCCCAGACTCCCATGCAAAGCTGCAACTGTTAGAGAACCCTAAGCTTCTGGATTTAAAACATAAAAAGAAATTGCTAAATGTGATTCAACACGTACTTCGCATAATGTCTTTCTGTGACACTTCATAGTAATGAGATAATTACCATGGGCACAGTATTAGAGTATACATATTCTGATAAGTTACAGCTGTAAGAAATCAGTAATGGCCATTAATCATCCCATGTTCATTCTTTACGAACCTCAGACCAGAAGTAAGCTGCAGAGTCCCGACGAACCAAAGACAAATTTTATAGCTATGATTTCTGCTGTTTAGATGAAGTTTATGAATACAATAGACTTCCCCTAATTTAAACTAATTTGGGCAAACAGCTGCCTGAACTGAGACAAATCTGAATTGAAGTATAGTAGTAAATAGACACTGCATGTGATATATTTAAAAGTAGCAACTGCAATTCAAACGAGACTATCAAATTGTTAGTAAATAAACATCCTTGGGGAACCACTTAAATATATGAGAAGAATTCATAATATATGTATCAATTGTTTATTTAAATTTGAAACTCTTGAGTCCATGAGTTTTTGAGACTCATTTCTGTCTTAAGTAGGTTAAACATTTTTCCCTTATGATCTTTATTATTACCTATTCTTTTACACGGTAAGCTCCTTTTTTTGTACATAGGGTAAATATCAGGTTGGCCCTTAGCCAAGTTACAGCTAAAAGCAAAATTGGCAGGAATTGAATTACTCAGGTTTTACTACACCATACATAGAAACAGTGATAGACACAAACATTTTCATTCTTCCGAATTTAGGAATTAGTTATGTAGTTTAGAAAAGCATATGTAAACATATGGTTTACATAAAGTTAAGAGAAAACCTAAAATCTCAGTTGGTTCATCTTCCATCTCTACCCAAATTAACCTAGAGAGAGTGTAAAATTCTAGGCCTTTAGATCTGTAGGGAAATTTAGAGATTATTTTGTCCAGGGCAAAAATGGCGGTATAGTATAGTCAACTGACTTCCACAGAACACACGGCTTAACCATGACAGAAGTGATTCTAGGACCCAGGGCCCTGACTCTAAGCCTATGACAGACCCACAACCCAGATGCCTGCTCTAGATAATACATGCAGTAGTGGATACCCAGAAGCTGCTACTTGTAACCTGGTCTGTTAACTAATTACCCAAACAGACCCATGCAAACGTTTCATGTAATTTAGGGCAATTTACTCAAAACCTTCCACAGTGGAGATGAAGAGGAGCCAAGCGTGGTTGTATAAGTTAGCCAAGTTGTGGTTGCCAGAATAGGATACAACATTGTTGTCTATGCCTGACAAGTCTTATGCATGAGGGAAGCATTTTCCAACAGACTCTTAGCAACAAAATCAAAACATGCAACAGGCCGCAGAGTCCTTTGCAATCAGGGGTCTTGTGCATCTCTGCGTCCTCTGCACCCAGCTCAAGACCTGACACCAAGTGGGCCATCAAAAAGTAAAAAATTCTTTTAAACGAATTATGTAATTTGCATACTTGGTGTTCTGGGGGTTTGTATTATAAAAGATAATGGTGATTAGGATTCAAGTGTAATTTTTCTTTCAAATTTATCAAGGCCAACAAATCTTTGCAGAAGAGAGTAAGGAATTCTTGCTTTCTGATGTAAAACACAAGGGTCTTAGTCACTCATTTACTGCCTGCCCTGTTCAGCCGCCCATCTGAGTTAACAGTGCCTTCCAGGGTGGTTTTAAAAGTAAGTTATTGATTTGAATCCAGAGTCCAAACAGAGACTCTTAGAGCTGGAACAAACCTTGGAGATCATGTAGTCCAACCCTCTCATTTTATAATTGAGGAAACGGAGGTCCGGAGAGGTTAAGTAACTGCTGCCTGACCACATAATTAAGTTTGTTTAGTTGCTGTGCTTTCATGAGATCTGGAAAACGCCACATGCATATTTTTGCTTTTCAAGTTCCTGACATTTTCTGTTGTGTACACTCAGAGTATTTTTAAATACTGATAAGCATGTGAATGCAAACCTAATTTAGTTAAATCTGGCAATGTGGGCAGTCTTCAGTGAAATCTATTACCGTGCCTTGCTTGATGCCTTTTTGTTCAGCTCTTTTTGATTTGTGGTGTTTGGACAAAAGGTAACAAAATATTCATTGCAGTAAAAATCCTCCTTTCTTTCACATTCACGTAACTTCAAAAATATCTCAAAAGTCATCATTTGTTGTTACAAAAAAAAAAAAATTTTGCTTCTGAACTGAGACCAAGGTGAAAAAAATTGTGTCCCAGGGGAGTTTTAGAGAGCTATAACCATGCAAAAGTAGGTAGTTACAGAAAATATTATGCAAACTTAACGGTAGCATTATAATGGAAACTGCATAAATAATATCTGGATGGCTAGGTAAGAAAGATAAAACCATTGAAATACATACTTTTCACTCTACAGTTTTACAGTACATTTACAATGCACAACAATTTGAATGGGAAGTTGACAAACTCTGAACCTGTTACAGGCAAAGTGATTTATCACACAGGGCATTGGGCTGCAGCGGGAATCTGACTCGTTTCTTGTTCTTCCTCTGAGTTTTGTTATGGCCCTCATGTCTGTGCCTCGGTTTTCCCTCTCTGCATCTCTCTGAGGTCAGGTAGATTGTGGATTATCACTGCAAAGTAACATTTACTAAGCCTCAGGGAACAAACACTCATTCCTCAGAGCCTTCTAAAGTCATGGCTGGCTAGCTTCTGCCTACTCTGAGGTTTTGCTTAGCGTCATCTCTGGCCGGGCTCAGTGGCTCATGCCTGTAATCCTGACACTGTGGGAAGCCAAGGCGGGAGGATAGCTTGAGCTCAAGAGTTCAAGACCAGCCTGAGCAAGAGAGAGACGCTGTCTCTACAAAAAATAGAAAAATTAGCCGGGTGTGGTAGCGTGTGCTTGTAGTCCCAGCTACTCAGGAGGCTGAGGCAGGAGGATCCTTGAGCCCAGGAAGTTTAAGGTTGCTGTGAGCTAGGCTGACACCATGGCACTCTAGCTCACGGCAACACACTGAGACTCTGTCTCAAAAAAAAAAAAAAAAAAGGAAAAAATATTTAATTGAAAAAAAATAGAGTCATCTCTGATTATACTTCTTTGCTAATAGTTAAAGAGTGAATGTGAAGTTTATTTTGAATTTGAGAGGCAAATGCTTTTGAAAATATATACATGCTGGGCATGGTGGTGCACACCTATAGTCCCAGCTACTTGGGAGGCTGAGGTGGGAGGATCGCTTGAGCCCAGGAATTTGAGGCCAGCTTGGGCAACATAGTGAAACTCCAGCTGTAAAAATATAAATATAAATATAAATTAAATATAAATATAAATATAGACATTGTTAAGCTCTGGACCACGTAGCAGTTGTTGAACTACTTGCCTCATGACGAAGTCTGTGTTGTACTGACATGTAAGTTAAGGATGGCTTTATCCATTTGCTTAATCAGCCATGCAGGAATGATATTGGATCATGGCACGGGCTGAATTATGACTTACAAGATTCATGTGTTGAAGTCCTAGTCCCTAGTACCACAGGATGTGACTGTATTTGGAGATAGGTCCACTTTGAGTTAAAATGCAGCTGTTAGGGTGGGCCCTAACCCAGTATGACTACTGTCTTTATAAGAAGAGAAAATTTGGACACACAGAGAGACGGCAGGAATGTGTGCTCATGGAGGGAAAACCGTGTGAGGATGCAGCAAGAAGGACCATCTTGCAGAAGGACCATCTGCAAGAGCTAAGGAAAGAGGCTTCAGGAGAAACCAATCCAGCAGACACCTTGATCTTGGACTTCCAGCCTCCAGAACTGTGAAGAAATAAATTTATATCGTTTGAGCCAACCCATCTGTGGTATTGTGTAATGGCATCCCTAACAAACTAATACAGATCACTTTGAATATTTTACCTTTTGCAACCAGTCATAACCAATTTTTATCATAACAAAATCAGAAGTTAGCCTCACAAGTGACCATTTTTCCTCCAGTGTCTCCCAAACCTTCTGGATAAAGTCCAGGCTACTTAACATGGCACACGAGTTCTTCGTGATCTATATAGCTCTTTCTTCTCCAGGCTTATTTCTCTGCACTTCCGCCTCTGGCTCAAGCCAGATACAACTACAGTCCTGTGCTGCATGGTAACATTTTGGTCAACGACAGACTGTGTATACAATGGTGGTTCCATAAGATTATAATACTATATTTTTACTGTGTCTGTTCTATGTTTAGATACACAAACACTTACCACTGTGTTACAATTGCCTACAGATTTCAGTGCAGTAACATGCTGTACAGGTTTGTAGCCTAGTAGCAATAGGCTATAAGCTTAGCCCACGTGTGTGGGAGGCTGTACCATCTACGTGCACTCTATGATGTTCACACAATGATAAAATCACCTAATGATGCATATCTCAGAATGTATCCCCGTCATTAAGCAAGGTTTCACTTAAAAGCGTGCTTCTGTCTCCTCTGGCCAAAGCCTGTGTTCTCTCTAATCACTATGAGTCCTTAAGGTCTTAGGTCACATGTCAGTACCTCCCCGCCCCCCAGGAAGCCTTGCCTCATCAGGACTGAGTGCTCCTTTGTGCTCCCACAGCATGGACACTTACTACAAACACACTGTCCTGGCTCACCTGCTTTCCTTTCCTCTCCATTCTGAAGTCTCTTGAGGTCAGAGACTGACTCTTGCTAATTGGTGTGTCCCTAATGGCTGATATAGAACCCAGAACGCAGTAGGTCTTCGCGTTGAACATGAACAAATGTTAAGCATGAACAAATTTGTGCAAAATATTCCTTTGAAATAGCTATGGAGAGCCTAACCTACATAAGACACTGATGGAGATATGTTTAAACCAAATTATTAGTTTTATTTGTTTGCCAGGGCTGCCATAGCAAAGTACCACACACTAGGTGGCTTAAACAACAGAAGTGTATTCCCTAACAGGGAGACTGGAAGTCCAAGAGCAAGGTGTTAAAAGGGTTGGTTGCTTCTGTGAACATGATCTGAATATCCCCCAGAATTCGTGAGTTGAAACTTAATCCCCACCGTGGTGGTATTAAGCGATGGGGCCTTTTGGGAAATGCCCGCATCATGATGGCTCCACCCTCATGAGTGGATTAGTGTCTCCTCAAAACGCTGCGGAGAACTAGCTTAGGGCTTCCCCTTTGCTCTTCTGCTGTTCTGCTGTGGGAGGACACAGTGTCGCATTGTGCCTCCATCCCTTCTGCCATGTGAGGACACCTAAACGGTGCCAGCTAATGAGGAACGGGCTCCCACCAGACACCAACACTGCCAGCCCCTTGTTCTTGGACTTTCCAGCCTCCAGAACTGTGAAAATTAATCTCTGTTCTTTATAAATTACCTGGTCTTAGGTATTTTGTTATAGCAGCACAAACGAACTAAGACAGTCCTCTCTCTTTGGCCAGTAGATGGCCATCTTCTTCCAGTATCTTCAGATGGTCTTTTCTCTGTACCTGTGTCCTAAGCTCCTCTTCTTAAAAGGACACCAGTCATATTGGATTAGGGCCCACCTAGTGACCTCATTTTAACTTAATTACCCCTTTAGAGACTATCTCCGAATTTAGCCACCTTCTGAGGTACTGTGAGTTAGGACAACAGCATGTGAATTGGGAGCAGGAGGCACAGTTCCATCTGTAACATTAGTCACGGGCCCTGGCTTCCTGGATTTTTACCACCTTTGTGTATCCCTAGGGCGGATGTAGATGGCTACTTTGCTGCTTCTCCGGAAAGTTATTTGCCATAAGATTCCATAATAGTGTACATTTTTAATCAAGAAAAGGGTATTTTGGGGTTGATTGTTGTTTGCAGAGTTTGGAGTGTGCTTTTCATATTTGAAATCCCACACCCCCCGGAATAAAGTCCTGGAGGACTAAAGTAACAAAGTCACTTCAGAATTCATTGCCCATGTGACCATCCTCACCGGAAATTCCTATTCTGAAATGGCCAGTGCTTGGTTAACCCAGGAAATTCAGTGGTCACGTGTCCAGTTCCTACCCAGGAGATGAAAACATTCAATGCAAACGTTTTCTGCCCGTCTTCCCTGTGCGGTGGACTTTCAGGACTGGGAGGATTCTGAGGCACGCGGCGAAGTCTTGTTGTCTTTTAGCTTCACATCGGACACAGAGGATTTAGGCTTCCACTCCTTAAAGGGCTAATAAAGGGTCCTCCCCGGCTCAGCCTGGTCACTCCCTGCACATAATTGAAATCGCTGCCCACAGAAGTCGGAGTGAGGTCGTGGGGAAGAGGCTGTGTAAATGACTCCGACTGTTGCTATAACAACAGTACCTTGGTCTAATTTCTTTTGAAAAATGAATTTCAGCTGGTGGTATGAAGCCAAGCAGCTTCTGCCCACAGATGAAAGCTCTGCCGACAGGCTCCAGAGCTCTGCTGTTGACGGGCTGAGCCCCCGGTGCCTGCTGCCGCCCCACTGAAAATTTTCAGCGCGGGTTAAATGACCTCCACGTTTGCCTGTGTGTGAGAATGTGCCTGTCTACATGTGGGCATCTTCACCCACGGATGACTCATCCTGGAGAGGAAAATCCTCTCATTCTGCCTTGGCTTGTATTTGTGAAGAAAATAACTCTAAGGACATGTAAATAATGGCAGTCCCCTTGTTGGTAAATGAAGGAGGATCCCATAGGCTTCAGGTGTGGAGTGAAAACCTGCTATGACCTGGGAGTCAGATGCTGTCTAGAAATAAGAATTGTATTCTGTTTGTTCGCTGAGATGGGCGTGTGTGTGTGTGTGTGTGTGTGTGTGTGTGTGTGTGTGTGTGTGTGAGAGACAGAGAGAGAGAGAGAATGAATGAGAGAGAACTTGAGAATTCTCTTCCAGCAGGAAGTCGCCTTCAAGTACTGCTTTGTGCAAAGGACAGCTCACAAGGAAGAGCAATGTCTGGCCTGTTTGAGGGGAAACAGGAGGCTTTTTATAGACTAGGAAATCTTATTTCAATGCGTTTGTTTCCCAAAGGGAGACAAACATGTGCTGGGATTTTATTCAAAAGCAGCGACAGGTCTGGGCGCTCTGGCTGTTGCGTCCCCTAAGCTGGTGCACGACTTCCCTGCCGTTGATGAAAACGGTCTCCCTGAAGGAGCTAAAAACAAAAATGAGAATTTCTTATTGAAAAGAAGGGACATTTTGAGTAAACAATGAAATAAAAAGATTCTTGATTCCTCCCCAAGGGAGAGAAAAGTCCTCAGCCTCCCTGAGGTATTTCTCCTTCCCACCTCGCTCCTCCCAGAAAATAAACAAATTGAAACCTCCTGCTTAGTTCTAACATGCCTGTTCTTTGGTCTGTGCTGCTGGTGTAAATCTCCAGCTGTGAACGATGCAGATAAGATCTGATCTTTTCTTTTGCCCTGGTCCTCCCTATGGCTTTCCCTTCTTCCTCACCACCCTCTTTCACAGACATTTCTTTACAGCTCTAAATAAATTCCCATTAGGATTTTCAGATTGTAACACAAGGTCATGTATACAAGCATGTTTGAATAGAAAACGTATGCATGACTTCTAGTAAGAGACATCAGAAGATATTCCTAAGGAAATTGTTTCTTGTCCTTAAAAATAAATGTAATGTGTGTGTGAATTTATGTATATGAAAAGACAGAGCAGTTCAGGGTTCAGACGGTGACATTCTGATGGCAACGGCACACCTCTGTGGAGCTTTTCTGATAGAAAGATACTGAGGGAAGGAAGCTACCACCCGGACGCACACGCCTGCTTTGTCCTGAAGTTTTCATGGCTGCAGCGATCATCACTTCTCAAACACATGCCAACTTTGCAGAGTATCATCTTTCCTTGTAGAGGAGCACAACACTTTTCTGTCAATCAGCCAGATCTCACTCAAAGACATGAACACATCCTCTTTAGACCGTCACGACACAGGTGTCTAAAACACTTTCCCAGAATTTCTAAGCAAGGTTTGTGGAAGTTTGACTGGGACAGAGATCATCAGATGCACAAAGCAGAATAGATGAGAGCAGGGCTCTGCTGTGTGCCCTCAGACAAATTGCCTGTCCTCTCTGAACCCATTCATCATCCACCATAGGTTATTGTAAGGATTAACTGAGGCAATATATGTAAAACACTGACCTTGCTCAGTGTTTAGCATATGGTAAGCCCTTGGCCAATTAGATTATTCTATGACAATAATATCTTGAAACATTTAGTAAGCAGTGAATCAACTTCTCTGATAAAAACTTAGAGATTTAGAGCATCCTATTGAAAACTATGTGAGGAAATTTGAAAATCATATAGCCTGGCATTTGCAGAGATAACAGTCTTGGTTTTAATGAGTGGTTAATAATTTTGTTAACGCATCAAATTTAAACTGCATGTATGTAGCTTGTGAAAAACTATAATTTCAGATATAAAGAGTACACAGGAGTCACGTGACTTGTGATGAAAATATAATTTTATTCATTCAGTTGGGAGAAAGTGAAGTGCCTGTACAAACATTTATGTATTTGGAAATTTGCAGATTTGAGGGGATCTTGGGACTTAGGGTTTCTAAATATTGAGGCTTTGCTGCGACTACTCCCGTGTGTTATGATTTATTCCCAGTATGTTGATGTGCATTGAGTTGGTACTTACTACCTGTTAAAGCATAATTAAAGGATACAAACATGCATAAACATTTAGCCACACACGCAAAAAGATTTAAAATGTTCTTAAAGAGTAACTAAATAAGGGCCGTTGTTTTAGCACCTCACAGCTGGAATCAGGTGAACATCTGTGTTCCAAACATTGAAAAGAAGCACTGTCAGCCTTGTGTACACCTAAGACTTCTTGGGGATCACATTCTAAATCTGATTCATAGCAGAAAGAAAAAAGATCATGGTCGTTTCTGAAAATAACCTCAAAGTACCTCAAAATGTTTTGAATGGTTCTGTTCCCTGGGGCTCTTCTGCTGGTATTTCAGATGCCCACTAAGAGGGCGAGGCCCCTTTACAAATGATCTTTTTCTTCCTGGAGCATTTCAGAATGGAGATTTTTAACTGCTCATGGCTGACGTCTCCTCCAGAGACCCAACTTTTTGCGCTGACCAGGTCCGGGGAAGCTACATTCTGGGATGGTCGCAAGCAGAGATTTTAAGCTCTTGGCTCGCGTGGCAATATTAAATATAGTATATACATATTATACATATAATTTTTAAATTCATATGTAGTAAAGTTGTTTTCTCTCTAAAGTAATGTTAGGAGTGTTTAAGGTGGACAGGGGAGGCTTCAGGAGTTCTAATAAGATTTTTCTTTTTGTTTTTGTGTTGCTTTGCCCTTCGTGTAGATCTCTTTAAAACAAATGTGCCCAACTTCTGTCAACATATGCATGTGTTCACTTTCGGGGGTGGTCTTTGTCCTTGGGAATGAGTTGACCCCTCAATACCTGGCACAGTGCCTGGCACACAGCACCCCCTCAATTCGTTGAATGAAAGTGAAAGTAAGTATATAATGTAGAGGGGGAAATGGTCTAGGATATTACTGTGCTCAGAGAAATCTAAAATGTGAAAAGATACACATTCTCATGAACAGTATTGTAGAAATCCAGCAAGCTTCTGTAGAATTCAGAATCCTCTGAGGTTTGAAAAAGCCCAATCCAGAGCACTGTTTATAAGATGCCCCAGAGTGTCACCAATCAACTCAGGAACATTTTACATTGCCATTGAGTTTGTGTGTGTGTGTTTATTTAAAAAAAAAAAAATCAAACCACTGACCTCACAATGTCAGAATCCAATAGGATTACTAGTCTAGATCAGAATTTCTAAAAGCCAGGGATCCTAGACCAACTGCCTTAGAAGAATCTGAGGTTTTTATTAAGTTCTTCAGGTAATTGTGTCCCCACCCTGTGTCCCAATCTGGGCCTTGCTTTGGGCTACTAAATCAGAGACTGTGGACTATGGGACCAAGAAATCTGCATTTTTAACAGTTTCCCAGGTAACTAGTTGCATTAAACTTGTAAAATCACTAAAGAAAATCAAATCTCTAAATAAATCTCAAAAGATCCTTTCTAAGGGTGCTTAAATCTAGAATACAGTTCTGGAAGTATTTTGCACACTATTCATATTCTGCTAATTAAAATGTCTAACACATGCGTATTCTGGGTCACTAATGAAATAAGCAAGTCAAATTCATCCATGTGTCCATAGGCTTGTTATCTTCTGGTGGATGGGAAGAGAATAACCCTGTGAAAATTGATTCCAGTGAATCATCTTCTAGTTTGACCAGAACAGATCAAAATGACCAAAACGTTCTCTTCGAGCCTCCAAATTAGTTATAGCATCTGCAAGCTAAGATTCTAATTCATCTTAACGTCTTAAGAAAGAGTAGTGTCTCTAACAGTTGGCGAAGAAAGCTCACTCACACTTTTGGTTGGAGGCAGTGCTCCTGTGGGTGAAAACCACTTTGCAGCCTTTGTGTGGACATTTGAAGTTCAAGTATGAAAACATCCAGCCTTTGGGGTTCACATGCATGTGAAAACATGTGACCTTGGTAATGTTGCTTAAGGTCTCTGGATTTCAGTTTCTGTTTTCTTTTCCACAAATTGCTTCATATGTTCTCTAGTGGTTCTCAAAATGGATTCCGTAGACCCTTAGAGTCCTCAAAAATATTAAGGAGGGGATGGTCCATCTCCAATATTTTAAAGTAACCAAAAGAACTCGTACATTGACTCTGAAAACACCATGCAGTCCAACATTTGCCAGCGCCTGCTTTGGGAATCAGTTATATGAACACGCTGTGGTTATTTGAGAGCTCTTCTTAGCATTTGTTCATTCATCCATGAAGGAGAAGGAACACAGCTATAGTGTCATATGTATTCGGATGCCATGGGAGCAAGATCAGGAGTTGTGGGGAAGGGCCATCAGGAGAGACCGTGTAGAAGGTAATGTCTAAGCTGCATTGTGAAGAGCAAGTAGAACCGGTCAGTTGAAGGAGTTGGATAAGAGTGTGACACACGCAAAGGCTCAGAGAGAAAGAAAGCAAATGTGTTATGTCCTGGGAACTGCCAAAAATTGAGGATAGCTGAAAGTCTGGAGTTGGTTGGGGTTGGAGGGCAAGTGGGGGAGGATCAGAGGTGATGGCTGAGACTGGAGAGTTTAGTAGGGACGAGGATCCAGTCTGAGGGCCTGTGCGCTGGATTCGGGTGATACTGATGACAATGGACGGCTTCCGAAGGGCTGAAGGTGAGGAATGGGCATGATCACCTTCCTATTTTATAAAGGAAATCACAGCCACAAGGCAGAGAATGGGCTGGGCAAGGTGGGACTGGGGCAGAGAGGCCCCAGCAGGAGCTGCTGCAGAGACCCACGAGGTAAATGTTAAGGATCTGAACTGAGGTGGGGTGCTGGGGGTGGAAGAGGAAAGTCCACAGATGATAAGGGATAGTTCTGGAGTTGGGTGTGGGTGGTGTGGAGGGGTGGGACCCAGGACTATTCTTGAGCACACAGTCTGAGAGAGCGTCATCACGGGTGGCACCAGAGCCCAGTGCTGTGGATGAGGCCACAGCTGTGCTCATCCAGCCCTGGCTGAGGGTGCAGTGTGGACTGTGGAGTCAGACCTGAGTTTGAATTTGAACCTGGGTTTAGCCACCTCCCGCCCCCGCCCCCCACCTCGCCATCATCTGGAACATACTATTTAATCTCACTGTGCCTCAGTCCCTCCTCTGTAATGGTTGTAATAAAACCTACCTTTTAGAATCATTAGGAGTGGGACAGAAAAAAAAATGTTGGTTTACTCCAATGTCTTCCATCTTCAAGTCTTCGTGATCAATAGCAGTATCGCCATCTTTGTTCCCAGACTCAGTGATCCTGCCCAGTTTCATGCAAAATTAAGTTTCTTTGAACTTGCTAGCACTGCTAAAAATCTAAAGGAAGAAAAGATCTCTTTGTCATGGACACTCTGGCCCAAGGGTCACCTCAAGAATCTGCTAGGAATGAGGCCCCTCTATGTCAGCAGAGGTCTGGTGATCTTAGCCATCCGTGTTCCTCGTCGTTATGGGCGTCTTCCAGCCTTGCCCATCACAACCCCTCCAGAACACTGCCCCCTTCCCTATGGGACCATCACATTAGCACATGGCCTGCCCCAAAGGTGAGGATAAACTATGATTCTGTGTCAAAGTGCTTTGTAACTCCAAAGGCACAGCTGTTCTTATTACTACTGGTCTGGGTATAGTGCACACCCTCCCCCAGCCATTCTGTCTCTCTCTGTCTCTCACTTTCTCTATCTGACTCTCTCTTGCTCTGTCGTACACACACATGCACGCGCGCACACACATACACACACACACACACACACACACACACACACACTCCACAGTTTCACCGGCGCACAAGCCATCAAGCCACATTGTAGACGCTCGTGCTGGAGCCATTACGGAGGGGGAATTGTTTCCTTCAGAGTAATTGACACATGATAGCAGCCCATATTGTCATAGGCATTGGATGAACAGCGTACTTCAGCTCCTGGCACCACAGCTTCCCCTAATGGGAGAAAACATTTATATGTAATAATAGTAATACAGGAGCAAGAAGGCTGATGCTCAGTAAAGAGTTTCTGTGATTCTTCCACGAGGGCACAATCATACTAAGAGGCTTCCAGCTCTGAGAGGTGGAAGGGCCAGGGATTTCCTAAGATCAGGCTATTTGGGATGCGATTCTGTCCTGGGCCCTTTGGAGGTGGGGGGTTCAGAAGGACATTTCCCTGTGAGCAGCCAGGCATTTTCATGCTCTCTGAGCAGGGTGCTTGTGAGTTCGCCCATCCTCTCAAATGCAGAGCCGATTCTGTGTCTTCCTCCTTGCTCTCTTATCTCCCACGAGGGACATAAAGCGAGAATTAGACTCTCAGACCACCTTTCTGTATAACAAAGGATGATGAGGCAGACAGAAGAGATGCTAGGATTGCTCTGCTATTTTGGACATAACAAAACAAAATATAAAAACCATAGCATAGCATCTTCAGTGATGTCTTTCGTATATTCTAAAATGCTGACACATGAAATGTATAAATCAAGATTTGGGTTAAAGTGGGGGAGCATATTAGGCCCTCAAGGAAAAGGAGATAGTCGGCAGCTCCATTCAGGTGATGTGCTGAAAATGTATTTGATTTGAACCTCAACGATCTAGCCTCTGCTGTTCTACAATCTAGGACATGAATGCATTAGCACTTGGACTTGGGCTTGAATTGCAAATTTGATTTTTGTTGTTCATATTAAAAAAGCTACACCAGATGCTTGGAAAACATTAGGGTTTTGCTGGCTAGGAAACAGAAATATTATCATTCTACCTATTTGTATTTTGAAGATCCAGGAAGCATTCTATCTCAGTTGCAGTTGTAACTATTGGTATCACTGAATTTTAAAAATAGTTAAGCTAAGGCTTTGTGGATGCTTACTGGGTGCCAGGTGTGAAGCTAAGTGCTTTCTACATTATTTCATTTAAACTCATCTTCACCGTAACTCCATGAGCTAGGTATTATTAACTCACTTTGCAGATAAGGAAACCAAGGCTTAGGAGAGGTTAAATAAGTTTTCCAGGGTTCATTCATTCAACAGATATTTATTGTGTGTCTACTCTGAGCTCCTAGAAACCAAGTAGTAAACAAAATGGAAAAATCCCTGCTTCCATTACATTCTAACAGAGGGTATCACCGCCAACCTTCCTTAAGTTCCAGATAACACTGATATGGATCAGCTCTTAGGTAGAGGACCCTCGATTTGACCAGGCATTCTGACTCCAGAGCAAGTGTTCCTGTCTCTCTAATTCTGCACTACATTGCCTCACCCAGAAGGGCTCACTCAGGGGGGAAGAGGTGAAACTTGGGGTTCCCAGCTGGACCTGGCCAGTTGCATGGTCTCAGCCACCACCATTTCACAGAGGAACATGTGGAGCATCTTCCTTCATTTCTGTATCCTGCCTCACCCATTACATGACCTAGAGCATAATCATGGATTTGTACTTTCTAAAACAAAGTCAGGTTCATTTTTAAGACAAGTGCTTATTTCTCGAAGGTTAACATGGCTGCAGGAGGTGTCAAGGGCCCCAGGCCTCATTTCCTTCAGGGCCTGAAGCTGGGATACTTGCCCTTGCCACTCTGTTTGCAGCTATGTTCAAGTATCTGCCATACCTGAGATCAGAACCATGGTGTCCGGTTTGTCCAATAAATAACATCATTTTCTAGCTATTTCTACCTAATATGATGGACTGAACCATTATTTTTTTTTAAAGTCAAATTCCAGTGTGTCCCAGTTAGGGCCTTGTCGTCAACAGTTCAGGAGCCTCTACCAAGTAACTGCAGACAGAGTTTGATGGTGTTATTGAAAATATATAAGATTTAGTTCACCATTGTTTTTTATGGCTGAGTAGAACTCCATGGCATACATATACCACATTTTATTAATCCACTCATGGAATGATGGGCACTTGGATTGTTTCCACGTCTTTACAATTGTGAATTATGCTACTATAAACATTCGAGTGTAGATGTCTTTTTTATAGAATGTCTTTTTTTCCTTTGGGTAAATACCTAGTAGTGGGATTGCTGGTTCAAATGGTAGTTCTACTTTTAGTTGTTTGAGGTATCTCCATACCACTTTCTATAAAGGTTGTACTAATTTGCAGTCCCACCAGCAGTGTATGAGTGTTCCTATCTCTCCCTATCCACGCCAACATTTGTTGTTGTGGAACTTTTTGATAATATCTCTTGTATTAACCTGGATGGAACTGGAGACCATTCTTCTAAGTGAAGTATCACAAGAATGGAAAACATAACACCACATGTACTTGCCATTAAATTGGAACCAATTGATCATCACTTATGTGCACATACGGAAATAACATTCATCGGAAATCAAGCAGGTGGGAGTGGGGAGGAAGGGATGGGTAAATTCACACCTAGCGGGTACAGTGCACACTATCTGGGGAATGGGCATACTTATAATTTTGACTCATTGGGTACAAAAGCAATTTATGTAACCAAAATGTTTATACCCCTGTAATATTCTGCAATTTTTTAAAAAATGAGTAAATGTAAACAAAAAAGTGAATGGAACATCTTCAAATATTCCTTTTTACATGGTTTGGGATTTTGAATCATATTACTATTTTATGTATTTGAAAAAGTTAACATCAACAATAAAGACGAAAATAAAATAGAAAGAAAAAGAATATATAAGATTTAGAAACGAGGGTTAGAGTAGATTTTTACTCAGGGACCCTTTGGACTCTGTTTATTTTTCAAATGGAATTCTCTACTAAAGAGAAAACCTAGCAAGAAAACGATGCTTCTTGAAATTCACCACATCATCTCCTGATTGGTTTTACTGTACACTGGGCTCCTGTAGTGCCTGGGCAGTTTCACATGTGAGTGGTAAAGTGCTGGGGTCCAAGGGAATCCTACTCCTCTCCTGTTGGGCCTGTAATACCCAGCACCCTTGCTAAGTGTAAGAGAGTACCTGGGCGGAAGGACTGCTCTGCCTTCTCCCTCCCACCCTATATCTTTCTGCCTTCAGCTGTGTAAAGCCACTGAAACCCCTTCCAGTCTAGCCTGGTCCCCCTTATGTCACTAAGCAAGCATTTCCCCACTACTACTCTACGCCAAGCTCTTTCACCAGGGCCACATGCACTGGCCCTTTCTGGCAGAAAGGAAGAAAGCGGACAGATGAATCAGACTTCTAAGTAGTAAGTCCATAGAGTCTCCAAGGCTTTTTTTTTTTTTTAACTGGACTTCTTAAGTGAGTCCAGTTAGGTAAATATAACACTTTCTAGGGTAAGAGATCCATCACTCCCATTATCGGGAATGCAGAGTTTCAAATCAGGCATTGCTTATGGTCAGTGGGCTACCTCCTGCTCTGATTCGAACTCATCTCTTTTAGCCCCTTTGAATTAGACAATAGAATGGTGAACCAATTTGCAATTATTTATTAACCACTGCTATGAACCTGACCACTAGGCGCAGCCCTACAGATATACAGTAAGCAAGTCAGCCACAGTCCCTACGTTCTTGGAGCTCGCTAAACAGACACTTAAGCAACTGTCGGAAAGTGTGTAGAAGCTATGATGGAGAAGCACAGATTGCTTGGAAAAACTTATTCCAGGATATTTAATCCAGTATAGGTTGATCAAGGAAGACACCTAATACAGTTGGGGAGGGGAAAGGATATAGGAGAAGACTTCCTGGAGTAAATGAAATCTAAGGTCTGACCTGAAAAATAAGCAGCTATTATGCAGGAAAAGAGGAGAAGGAGGGGGAGGAGTGTGTTCCAAGAAAAGATAACAGTTTGTACAATACCCTAGAGGCAGAAGGAAGCTTGGCACCTTGAAGGGACGGAAAGAGTTTCAGGAGAGTTGATGGAAAATGTACAGTAGGGGAGGGGCAGGGAAGGGATGCTGAGTAGAAAGACAGAAAGATGAGCCTGGGAAGATGAGTAAGAGCCTGGGAATATTGGCAGGAGTCAGTTTGGATTTTAATTTACAGACAATGGAAATCATTGCAGGGTTATAAACAAGAAGGACAGTATTTTTTTGGAAAAGGTGGCAGTATAGGGAATAGATTAAGGGGGGACAAAACAATAAATAAAAGAACAGACAAAAAGCAAATGGATGAACGAATGGAAACAAGGCAAAGAGACCAGTTGGGAGACTGTTGTAACCATCTAGTGAGAGAGAATGGTATCCTGGCCCAGGACAGCAGCACTGAGGGTAGATCTGAGTGGGCATGTTAGAGATCTATTAATATTTTGGAGGTAGAATTCATAGGACTTGGTGATTGGTGATGTGGGCGGTTTTAAGAAAAATGTTCCAGTTTCTGACTTGGATAACTGGACAGATACTGAGATGGAGAACATTGGTGAGGATCATGTTTGAGTAACAGAAGACATTAATACTAAGCTCAATGTTGAAACGTGTTGAGTTTTAGATGTCCATGGCATATGCAGGAGGAGAACATTGGAGTTAATGGAGCTCAGCAGAGAAGATTGGGCCGGGTACATTTTGGGGGGCCATCGGCCTGGACAAGATAGTTGAAGCTGTTGTAATAGATGAAAGTACCTGGGCAAGCAGGCAGAGTGAGCAGCAGGGAAAATAAAAAGCTTAAGAGAAAACATTGAACAATCCCATAACTGAAGAGAAATAAAGACTACATCAGAGATTGAGAAAGAGTTGAAAGAGAAAGGAGGAAGTCCAGAAGAGAGTGACGTGGTGAAAATCTGTGGAAACGTGCTTTTAAAAGAGAGTAGGCTACTCTATAAAAAGGTACTAAAAGAGGAGGTAAAATAAGAACCAAAAGGATGTTTTGGGTTCCGTTAAACATCTTCAGTTCCACACTGTACGGTAAATATGTTAAATTCTGTATTCTTAAAGGTTTTTTCAGTGTTCTCTAAAATATTATTGATTTAATTTCTTGATGTTCTCAGTTAAGTTGTGGCAAGAATTTAAGATAGGTATTAACGTCTTTCTCAAGTATGGTACATTTTGCTCCGAGTCTCATGGCTAGCATTCGTTTTGAAAATAATAACAAATGATTCTTCCCTGTGAGAGGAATATTGCCTTTAACTGTCTGTTCTCTTTTGTTCCCCACTCTCCAATCTTTAGTTTATTTTCTGTCTCTTAGCCCCGTGAGCTCTGCTTTTAGACAAAAACCTTTGAATTGCAGTGTTGACTGCTTTTGAAATGAGAAGTATAATTTCTTTCCTATGTGTTCTAAACCATTTAAAAATTAATTCATAGCAATGCACATCACGGTGCTTAAAGAGTAAAATATGATTTGGAGATTTAGTCATTCTTGTTCCTGTTTCTTTTCCAGCTCCAAGAGACTGTGAAAAGGAAGTTGGAAGGAGCCCGATCACCACTTAATGGAGACCAGCAGAATGGTGCTTGCGATGGGAATTTTTCTCCAACAAGCAAGAGAATTCGAAAGGACATTCCCACGGGGATGGAAGCCATCAACAATTTGCCCAATAGCCTGCCACTGCCTTCAGCTTCTCCTCTTCACCAACTTGACCTGAAGCCTTCTTTGCCCTTACAGAATACTGGAACTCACACTCCTGGGCTTCTAGAAGATCTAAGTAAGAATGGGAGGCTCCCTGAAATTAAACTTCCTGTCAACGGTTGCAGTGACTTAGAGGACAGCTTCACCATCTTGCAGAGCAAGGACCTCAAACAAGAACCTTTAGATGACCCTACTTGCATAGACACATCAGAAACATCTCTTTCAAATCAGAACAAGCTGTTCTCAGACATCAATCTGAATGATCAGGAGTGGCAAGAGTTAATAGATGAATTGGCCAACACGGTTCCTGAAGATGACATACAGGACCTGTTCAATGAAGACTTTGAAGAGAAGAAGGACCCAGAATTCTCACAGCCAGCAACTGAGACCCCTCTCTCCCAGGAGAGCGCGAGCGTGAAGAGTGACCCCTCTCACTCTCCTTTTGCGCATGTCTCCATGGGCTCTCCCCAGGTGAGGCCTTCTTCTTCTGGTCCTCCCTTTTCTACCGTCTCCACGGCCACTAGTTTACCTTCTATTGCCAGCACTCCCGCAGCTCCGAACCCCGCCAGCTCACCAGCAAACTGTGCTGTCCAGTCCCCCCAGACTCCAAACCAAGCCCACACTCCAGGCCAAGCTCCACCTCGGCCTGGCAATGGCTATCTCCTTAATCCAGCAGCAGTGCCCGTGGCCGGCTCAGGGTCAGGCCCTGTGGCTGTGCCCAGCTCTGACATGTCCCCGGCGGAGCAGCTCAAACAGATGGCCGCACAGCAACAACAAAGGGCCAAACTCATGCAACAGAAGCAGCAGCAGCAGCAGCAGCAGCAACAGCAACAACAACAACAGCAGCAACAACAACAGCAGCAACAGCAACACTCAAATCAGACTTCAAGTTGGTCTCCCTTAGGGCCCCCATCTAGTCCATATGGAGCAGCTTTTACTGCAGAAAAACCAAATAGCCCAATGATGTACCCCCAAGCCTTTAACAACCAAAACCCTATAGTGCCTCCCATGGCAAACAACCTACAGAAGACGACAATGAATAACTACCTCCCTCAGAATCACATGAATATGATCAATCAGCAGCCAAATAACTTGGGTACAAACTCCTTAAACAAACAGCACAATATTCTTACTTATGGCAACACTAAACCTCTGACCCATTTCAATGCAGACTTGAGTCAGAGAATGACACCCCCCATGGCCAACCCCAACAAAAATCCCTTGATGCCATATATCCAGCAGCCGCCGCAGCAACAGCAGCAGCAGCAGCAGCAGCAGCCGCCGCCACCACAGCTCCAGGCTCCCAGGGCACACCTGAGCGAGGACCAGAAACGCATGCTTCTCATGAAGCAGAAAGGCGTGATGAATCAGCCCATGGCTTATGCTGCACTTCCGTCCCACGGTCAGGTAAGTGTGAACGTGAGACACCCTTGCAGCAGTTCTCGTGGTGTATTTCAGACTGTCGGCGTATGATGCTTGCCAAGCTTCAGCTGTAGTGGGGTCTACTGACCTGCAGAAACCCTCGTGTAGTGGCCAGGATTGGGGACATTGTCCCCTTTCTTCTAAGGGATGGAAAAGGGTGGTGTGATAAACTTTCTTGTATTTGAATGCGTAGGAATCAAACTTCTCTGTTCCTGACTGCACATAAGAAACCAAAACTTACGTAAAATTCTCACTCTGAGGGAGGGAGGCCAAACATGGTATTACCTCTGTAGTTTCTCTCCTAAGTTGTGCAATCCTGGGCTTGGGGTGGCAGGAAGATGGGGACATTAGAGCTGTCTACAATGGTTTTATAAGGCCCTGTGCAATCTTCACCCATCTTACTGAATTATGAATA
The DNA here is from genome assembly GCF_000956105.1 of Propithecus coquereli. Classification (NCBI taxonomy): domain Eukaryota; kingdom Metazoa; phylum Chordata; class Mammalia; order Primates; family Indriidae; genus Propithecus; species Propithecus coquereli. The sequence continues at coordinate 4,004,542 of NW_012135192.1, read as the reverse complement.
ATGGGAAATTTGGATTTTTGGTGTTCAAATATGGGAGAGTTTTCTGTATTTTCAAAGTGAAGTGGAGGATAGATTTTTGTAGGAGCCTTCAATGTTTAAACACTTGCTGCTGGACTAGCAACAGTTAGGAGCTGGTTTAATCTTGTTACTTGGGAGTACAGTGAGACCTCTTCAATTCATTCAGCTCTATTTCCAGAAAATTTGCTGGCGAATATGTCTTAGTGAGTGCTGTATTAAAGTCTCCTCTTTCCCAGTGTCTTCCTCTATGATGTCCTGGCTTAGGAGGCAGGGCTCTCAGTGTGCCTGGTACAAAATGAGCAGCAGCCATCTGGGGAGCGACTGCTCACTGACAAGCATTTTGCTGTCCTCGTCCTGACCAGTGGCAAGCAGCCAAAGCTCCTTTCATTTAACACTTTATCGACCCTGAAGGAAGGGGAGAGTGGGGAAATGCACCTGAGAGTGACCTTCCCCCCCCCCGGATGAATTCATGAGGGATAGCCTCACTGCCAGTCGCGGGGCAGTGCCTCAGCCCTTTCGGATGCAGGTATGAGCATTGTAGTTGGAGATTTTGCAGAAAAGTCTTTGCTCGAGAGGCCCTAAACAGGTTCTAAGTGCGCTTGGCTATGTGTCCACAATGGGACGCACGAGAAGTGCTGGGAAGTAACGCGGGCAGATCTTGCCTCACTGGGCTGTTTGCATCTTGTATCTCCTAGGGCGCCCCACCCCGCAAGCTTCATGAAAGCTGCAGGGCTGGAGGTGGTGCTGGCCTGCAGAGACAGGCCTGGGCTCTGTGGTTTCGTTCTTGTCCTTCTCAGCCTTCCAACCCCCAAACCTCACAGTGGCTTCTTGTCTGCACATGCCGGCCAGCTCTAAAGAAATCCTGTCTGGATAAGTAAAAGTATAGCTTGGTTTACATCAGCTGCAATCAGTAGCTGGTAGGAAAACATCACTGAAATGGGAACTAATGTTTTATCTTGGTTTCATTAAAAAAAAAAAATATATATATATATATATATATGCACACACACACCATTGAAAAAATGCGACATTTTATACACTTCAAGATTAAGTTCTGAAGCAGGCAATATGCAGGGATGGTTGTGGTAGCGTCAGGAGGGTTATGAGATCGCAAGCTGTCAGAATGGTCTGTTGTTAATCTTAATACAAATTGTGCTTCTCCAGTGACTGTGTTTACGCCAGCTACAGTAGCGTATTTCCCCTGAACCAGACCAAAGATGATTAATTCCAACTCGCAGGCTCTGCAGACATGTGGCTGCAGTGATGCACCCACCCTCACCCCTCGCCCCCACTAAATGTCTTTCGAAATGTGCTAACTTGGGACGAAGTTCCTGTCTTTGTGGGAACATGGATTTTGAAAGTACTTATTTCAGGCCCTTGTGCTTGCCTAACTACGTGCACCGACACCGCTGGCTGCGGAGGTCATGTTTTCAAAGAGCTCAGTCAGGTGGAGAAGCCACACTGATGGTTTTCTGGATTAAATCTATGTGCCCCTCCTCTCTTCCTCCGTCTCACAAGGTACTTTCAGGGTGGATGGAATCTTCCTTTGCGAGGCCTCATTAGAATAATCACTTCTTAGCCTTATAAAGAACCATCAGGTAAAAGCAGGCTTTTTAATGAAATATTAACTCACCACTGTTTGATACAGGCTTCAGAATACATATATAAACATGTGAATATCTTTCTGCAAACATACCATTTATTTCATGTTTTTATCTGATTGTGGAGCAGTATTTACATAGCTCTCAGAATAATTACGCTATATGTCAGTACATTGCACAAATACTAGCACGCATTACAGGTGAGATATAAAATATAATTATACATAGATGTAGTTCATTTTTGTTTTCTGCTGTTGCTAGTGAAAATTCACTTTAGTCACAAGGACGACGAAGAACACGTCGTTTTAATGAAACACTTGAGCAACAAAGCCTATTAGACACATTTATTTTGAGAAAATTATCTTATACAGATGTTTACTTATTTGGGACACTTGTAGAAAATGCCATTTCTCTCAGAAATAAATAAAAATGCACTCACTTCCTGGATGTTTCAAAAAAGAAGAAACCAAAAATGGAAACAAAAAAAAATTTCAAAATTTTGAATGTGTAATTTTACTTCTCAGAATTTACATATCATGCTTTATAGTCAGAGGATTAAACAAAGAATATGTTCATGGTATCACTTATGATAATGAAAAATTGGAACCAAAAAAATAAATAATGCACAAGAAACTCATGATATTAATGAAAGATTAATCACATGAAAATGCTCATGATATGAGTAAAATAAGCAGATCATGAAAGAGTTTATATGTTACAATCCAAATTGTGTTTTTCTAATATGTATAGAAAAATACCGAATAACTAAACTGTTAGATATGGTATTTTTTTCTGGTTGAAAAAATTATGAGTGATAATTGCTTTCCTCTTTATATTTTACTGAATTTTCTAAATTTTCTGTCATATAGGTGTGTTAATTCTACCATCAGGAAAAATACTTTTTTTAAGGAAGGAGAAACCCCTATTTAAAAAAAATATTTACTCTTTGCTAATTCTTTTAAGAAAACATTCTTTGTTGAATTGATTTGCCAGTTGGATCGAGATGATACCATTATTTTCTATTAATTTACAATACTAGTTGTGAATCGCCGTTTTAGTAGATAGTCCTAAAAATCTTTCTTCCACACTCAGTCTCTTTTCCTTTCTCTTCCACATCCCCTTTTCACTTCTTACAGTTCTCTCTGTCCTAATTCCTATAAAACTTTAGCTAAAATAGTGACAATGAAGTATCAGTAACATTTTCACCATTGTAAGTTTTCAGATCTTCTCTGTCACATGTTCTTATGTTATTTCTTTGATCATTTCTCCCTTCCCTTTTCTCTCTCTCTTTTTTACTTTCTTGAACTTCTGTTCATCATGGATTAGACCTCCTGGATTGCTCTCTAATTTTTTAGTTTTTTAATGTTTCTGTGATGAAATAACCAGAACTTACTTTGGTCATGTCTATTTTTTTTTCTAATCTTGTTGTTCTCAAGGGCAGGATCTCTCTTTATCTCTCTCTCTCTCTCTCTCTCTCTCCCTCTCTCCCTCTCTCCCCCTCTCTCTCTGTCATTTTAGCTAATTTTTGCATAGTGCCTAACACTGTGTCTTAAACATAAGGCTGTTCAATAAATCATTTGATGGCAGTTATCAGAGTTTAGGCCAAAAATATGTTTACAGTTGATCATCAGCTCCAGTGGAGAAAGCATTAGCACAAATAACACAGAACTGCTGTTGAGATCAAATGGAAGAACTGAAAAGACAAGTCTAAAAAGAATCCTTTGATAGGAGGTGGTTATCTCAAACCAGTGGAACAACAGTGAGATTGCTGGGAAGGCAAACTCCATCCCTGTGTCTGACAAACAGGAAACAATGGAGCGACTCTGAAAGGAGTAAAGCGAAAGCAAGTGACTGCTCACTGGTCAAGGGAAGTCACAGGCCTACCCAGAGCCCAGGAATAATTCCTATAAGGAAGAGTGAAAGGGGAATAATATCTAAACTGTGATGTTAACTTTTAATACTTGCATTCCTAGGACTAGATAAATCATAGACTACTCTTTACGTGTGTTTTCTTGTGTGGCCGCGTGCACCCTAATGAGCATATATATGCTCAGATTTTACAGAATGTTTTCCCTTTTCAATTTTATTTTACCAGGATTTGTGGAATACCTTGTGAGGTGTATTATTATAAGCTTTTTAGCCATAAAATCTCCACAGAAGGAAGAGAGTTCCAGTATTCATAGCCGACATGGAAATTTCTTTGAAGATACATTTTTCTTAACTTTAAAAATCTGAAGCCCCTTTGTTCCATTTTTTAAAAATATGTATTGTTTACTTTCTCCAAGTAATACATGCAGGTAGTTCAGAAAGTCAGACAGTACCACAATAGTACAAGGAGAAGCAGCAGTCCCCTGCTTCACCCACTCCATTCTAATTTCTGCTTCCCAAAGGCAACCTCTTCAATTCATTAAGTTGTTTTCTCATTTATCTCCGTAAACTGCTGTTTCTCAATTTTTCAATTACTTGATTCTATAGAAGATGAGGATTTAGCTTGCTCACACTACCTCCTCACGAACATACACAACTCCTTGCCCACACAGTCTTTTTCTCTCCTCCATTCTCTCAATATAACTAGCATTATCACAAATTATGATTTGTTTGTTTGTTTGTTTTTTTCTGAGACATCTCGCTCTATCGCCCAGGCTTGAGTGCACTGACACGATCATAGCTCACTGCAGCCTCAAACTCCTGGGCTCAAGGGATCCTACTGCCTCAGCCTCCCCAGTAGCTAGGACTACAGGTGCCCGCCACCAGGCCCTGCTAATTTTTAAAATTTTTTTGTAGAGCTAGGGTCTCGCTTTGTTGCTCAGACACATCTCAAACTCCTGGCCTCAAGCAATCCTCCCAAAGTGCTGGGATGACAGATGTGAGCCACTGTGCCCAGCCACAAATTATGATTTTGGAAATATTCCATATTTACATGATTAATTTTTGCATAGCGCCTCACAGTTTAGCCATGTAGTATGCTATGATTATATTTCCTTGTACTACTTTTTGTTTCCCCTGGAATTAATAATTGTTTCTTTTTTTCAATTGATATTGTCTCTGCAACTACCTTTGATCCCTTTACAATCTTTTCTGACCCTATAAAACTTTTAGTATGATCAAACATATCACATAATCTTTTTTCTTATGTTTTCTTTTCTTTTCCCTCTCCACCTTCCTCCCTCCTTCTTTTCTGCCTTCAATGTCTCTCCAAGGCCTCTACATTCTCAGTCCAGTCTGCTTCTGTCCTCCAGTTTTCTTGGCCTGACGCTTAACTGAAGTCTTGCAACTTTCCTTTACCATCGTTCTTGGAATGGTTTACAACACTTTTGTGTTGCATTATCTGTTTTTTTTATCCCTCCTCTTTCTTGAATTATTCCCTCAAATTGGTGGAGCACATCCTCATAGTTTCTTTTGAAAAGGTGCATGGGAGATTGTTTTTATGGAAATTATTTTTGAGAATGTCTTTATCCTTCCATTCGATTGATGGTTTACCTGACATCGAATTATGGTTTAGAAAACATTCAATTAGAATTTTAAAGGCATTTCTTCATGGTCATGTCTTTCATGTTGTTGAGAATTCCAGTGACATTTGGATCCCCCACCCTATGTGTGAAAATTGTTTAGTAACTTGGAGAGCTTTTCGAATCTTCTCTTTTATCCCTGAAATTTCATAATGATACGTCTAGCATAGTTCTTTTTTATTCACTCTAATACTGTGAACTTTTTAAAAAAATCTGAAAATATGTGTCCTTAAGATCTGGGATATGTTCTTGGATTATTTCTTTGATAATTTTCTCCCTTTTCAACTTTCTGGAACTTCTATTCATTATATATTGAACCTCCTGGATTATTTTCTGATTTTCATGTCTTTTCTTTTTTCCATAGCTTTGTCCTTTTTTCCCATGTTCTGTGAGATTTCCTTACCTTTCTCTTCCAACCCTCATATTAAATATTTCATTTTATTTATTACATTTTTAATTTCCATAAGTTCTTTCTTGTTCTCTGATTTATCCTTTTCAATCTATGGATATTAATTATCATTTTTAAGTTTTCTTATGCTCCCTGCTTTTTCTGTTTCTGCCAAGCACATTTTTCCATATGCTTATTTTATTTTATTTTTTTCTTTCATATTAGAAGCTTCTCTCCAGTATCGGTTTAAGAGTGAGACACAAAAAAGCTTATTAGTTGCTCTGTGTGCCTAGACAGGGTTTGTCAAATGTGGCCCTTTGTTGCAGTGTGTCTGGGTTAGAACCTGGCCATTGCATGGGGTCAAGGTGTGTAGATTGTTTTTTCAGTCTCATGACTTTAGGGCTTGTGAACCCCGATGCTGGCTTTGTGGAGCTGAGTAGGGGAGGGAGGTGATAATCGGTGGCGATGGCAAGGGCTGTCTCACTAAATACTACGGAGACTTTTACTTTATCTCCCTGTTTTCTATGGCTCCTCAGCCCACTCTCAGCTGGGGCTGAGATCCAGGATTCTGGAGTCTCTCAGCTTCATCTCTCCAGAGTAATCCACCTTCCTTCTTCCAGTCTGGGGGAGGGTAACTGGTGCACCTCTTAATTATACAGGATTTCAGCCAATTTTCCTTTTTGCACCCCCAACTCCTACCCTGGCATTCAGAGTGCCTCTGATTCCTAAGTCTTCACAGCATTCTTTAGCTTGAGCCATCTTGCTTCATTTTTGGCTTCCCAACTGCAGGATTAGATTTAGCTTTCTCTAAGCTGCTAAGTCGTTTACCACCCAGCCATCTGATTTTCAGCTTCCAAAATTTTGTTGACACCCCTTGATTGCTATTGCCATCTCCTATCTTCTTTGTTCTTAAATGCTTATATCATTTCTATTCCTTTTGGTCATTGTACTGGAGCGCTGGAGAAAGCCAAGATAAATGTGGGTGTTCATTCTCCCAGGCTCCTTCAGTGACTTTCAACACTTTTCTGTTTGGATATCGAATATTGTCCAATATTGAAATTTCCATTTTACAGCAGATTTCACATTATTTTTGGCTTTAATAGAGCAGATTTCATAAAACTTAAAGTGCTCTCTTAACATAAAATTTACATATGTCAAATACAAGTATTCAAAAGGACAGCAGAGTCAACATGATCATCATGCTATTTTAGAATGAAGATTTTGCGATTTATAACCATTGAGTAGTTTTTAGACTCTTGAAAATATTGACTGACTTCAAGGACTGTAAGAAAAAAGTTTAGGTCCCATGACCCTGACTAAGCTAGTAGTACCTGGAAATTCAGACGCAAGGTAAAATACTGACAGAATACTTGTCCCCGACTGAATCCAGGCCCTCCTGGCTGAGGGAAACCCAGTGGGCAGAAGTGCTCCAAAAATCCAGATAATAAATGAAACGCTCCTATCGATGGGTGAAACAAATCGTGCACATCCTGGCATATTTTGAAAATTCTGGTTGATATTCTGTCAGAGTCTTACAAGTATGAGGCCAAGAGAAAGCAGCAGAAAAGGACAAATTTTAGAAAAGGAATTAGTTTTGTGATAGTATTGTGGAAGAAAGAGGTTTTAATTGGCCCCCGATGAGAATACTCTTTAAAGATTTTATGGGATGAGAATATTCGTGTTTACTGAAAGAGCTTATAACCCATCAAACACTGGTTCTGAAACATTTATGGGCCTATGAATCACCTGGGGAAATTGTTCAAGATGCAAGTCATCACATTCCACTGCTGAAGGCTTGAGTCAGTAGGTCTGGGATGAGGCCTGGGAGTGAGCATCTTAATAAGCAGCCCCCACCCCCACACCCCTGTTCCCCAAGCACAAACACCTCCACTACTGTTTTCTGATGGAGATAGTACATAACACTGAAACGGCAGTTAGAGCAGCCTGTGTTTATCTCATTGCTAAATATTTGTATATGCTTAAATATAGCAGTTATTATCCTGCTGATTTTCTTAATAGGACAAAGCAGCCCATCCTCCACTGCTCCCTCTTCCCCCCTCCCAGCAGAGCAAAGGATGGAATCTCCCTTGATTCCTCCAACACAGCATTGCTTATTCATTTCTCTGTGTCAGGACCTACAAAGGGCACCGCCTTGTGTGTGCCAGGCTCCTTTGCTCAAGATCTCTAGGAAGACAGGCTGCAATGGCATGGATAGTACATGCGTTAAAGGCAACACAAAGCTTACATAGGACCTCTTTTGGAACATTCTGCTCGAAGCAAGATTGCTCTCAGGCATATCAGTACGGCCACAACTCCGTGTTCTGTGTTCTGACACGTGGTTACATCAAGGATGGCATCCAGGCAACTTTCCCAGGTGTTTCTGGGCTTTGAGGAGGTGTTGCCCAATTTCATTCCACTTTTGGAGCATTAGATTGCCTTCCTTCCAAGGTGTGTTCTACTGCACCCTAGGCCCCTGCCCAGTGCCCACAGTGGGTATCCACTGCACACACAGGTAAAAGAGTAGGCCTGGCTTTAGTTTTTTCCTGGCGGGAGCCTACTAGCCTGAGAGTCTGACACAAGTATAGAAAATTGTGAAACTTGGCCAATCATACTGTCCCTGTGCATATTCACTCCTAAAATTCTAAATATTATGGACTGAAAAAAGATACAAAAATAATATAATGTAGAGTGTCCAGCAACATAGAGTCTAGTCAGAGAGATAAGGAGGTACCCACGTTAAGTCAGTACAGGGCAGCAGGTAGTTAAGTGCCACCTTCCTAAATGCTACACTGAGGATCCCAGGCAGAGAGGGAGGCAAGGGCAGTACAGCCTGGAGTTGACAAGAGCAGCCTCCAAGGGGTAATAAGCTTTGAGAAGGACAGAAGTGAGTAGGAATTAGCTACATGAAGGCAGATGGAAAGGCATTCTGGCAGAGACAAAGGGCTGTGCCTCAAGTGGCCAACTTGGATTATAGCCAGGCTGAAGGGAAGGGTTCACATTGGGGAGTAGTGAGGCGAATGGAAAAACAGTTAGGGAAATTTCTACTGTTTCAGGTATAAGACAATAAGACACTCTGTCTGGATGTGGCAATCAAGATTTAAGGAAGAATAGGCACAGCAGCATTTAGAGGAAAGAAGTACCAGAACTTGGCGATCGAATATAAGACAAGATGAAAGGAAAATGAATCAAATGTTTATGATCATAAGGTGGAATTTTGGGAGGACATAATATTAATAGTTTCTGAAAGATGATGATGTCAAATCTAAGTATCAGATCTTGTTTACCGTATTTTTAAAGGCAATTTATATTTCCAATTTGCTGGGGTACTTGTCCCACCCTCAGCAAAAGGTGTGAACCAAGCTTATAGCAATTTTTTTCAGATTAGTGCTACACTGAGCCACAAATAGCTACTCCTGTGTCTTATCATTGGGCTTTTTGTTTTTATAAGTCTTTATTTTTCAGGAAATTCATATTATTATGAAAATGATTTTCGTCATTTTAGAGTAGTAACAGACTATCATCTGTTCCTTTTGCTTAATATTTTTATTATAAAGATTTACTTGGTCATATCTATTATTTGAAGAGAATCTTCTCTAAAGATAGTCTTTATTCAAGTGGGTGAGAAGAGCAGAGATCCAAGCTTTAAAATATATTATGTCAACATTCATTGACTATTTACGGCAACACTGGGCTTTTCTAGAGGTTACGAAACTCTTCAAAAAATAAAAAGCTGCTTTCCTATATCAAGATATTCTATTATATCTTGGTTCCTGGACAAATTTCTATAGAATTAACCTTCTTTATGACATCAAATGGTTTGCATCCGATCTAGTACATAAAGAATCAAAATACCTTTCATGTTAGTTAGTGTTCCAGTACATTGTCATGATTAGTTTATATGATACATGAGATTATGTAGTTTACCTATACATATGTATTTAGCCAGCAGTAAATAGTGACCCCAAATAGTATCCAAACTAATAACTCCCATGTATTAATGTTATGATTTCCTAGAGGAGGTTTTATAAACTTACTTGCATTCTCTAATTGCCTTTAGATCTGAGATGTCTTGGAGTTTATTTGGGCTTCTTTTCTGCACCCGGCTCTAGCCAGTTCATACAAAGGATGTTTTAATGGGCTCGCTGGGCCACGAGCACTTTCAGTACCAAGCTGAGGTCAGTCAGTGGTTCAAGGAAACAGATCGTCTCTGGATGGAGAGAGGCACCCCCTCTGAGCAGATGAACTAAAGCCCCAGAGGCACCCGCAGTGTGATGGCAGCCACATTTATCCCCTCCGTTGGGCACTGTTGTGCCATGCACAAACCGCACGGCCGTAGGTAGCAGCCCCGGGTCTACCTGGCCATTCTCTAAAAGCCACAGAGCGCAGAGCGGAGTCAGCTTTTCAGATCAGCGCGATGAGGACGAGTCGCGTGTGCCGCAGAGGGTGCTCTTGCTGTGGCCAGTCGGAGCCTGAAGTCTGCAGCCGTCAAGTGCAAGGGTGACTGAAGGCCCTTGGACATGAGTCGATTCACATCTGAGTGTACGGCAGCCTTCGTGGTGGACAATGCTAGTTTCAGTGTCACCCATTAATAAGATTTCATTATTGGGCAGAAAAAGCCCAGAGACAAGACTTGGAAAAATCACTTGGCCTTTGCTTCCCTCTCAGAGGGTGACAGGTGTAGACGTTCAAAACTCTAGAGCAGCACAATCCAATAAAAATATAATGCAAGCCACAAATGCAAACCATGTGATTTTAAAATTTCTATTGGCCATGCTACAAAAAGTAAAAAGAAATCGATGAAATTAATTTTAATATATTTTTATT
>NW_012135192.1:3971553-3992892 GCF_000956105.1 Propithecus coquereli | reverse complement strand
GAAGCGAGGACAAATATTCAAATCCTGACTTCACTTCGTTACTTGCAGGAACTTGGGCAGGTTACATAACCTCTCTGAACTTTAGGTTTTCGTCTACAAAACGGGGATGATAATAATAGGGTTATTAGGACACTTCTGTGTATTAATGTATATAAAGCATTTAGAATAGTATCAGACTCTTAGTGTGTACTGTATGTGTTTTTTAAATTAAAAGCATTAATCATTCCATATGCTATTCACATCTTTTTAATCCTCTAGGAACGTATAACTATGCTTCCGTTTTCCTTTAAGCCAGCTTCATTCATTCATTCAGGATTTATTATGCATCTGCAGGGTCTAAGCATTGAGCATACAAAGGTGGAAAGATTCTGGAGGAAACATGTTATCATGTATAGTGTGAAAATTATATGGCCAGGGACTATAAACAAAATGGTAAAATTGTATTAATGTTCTCTTTTAAGAACCAATGGTTAGCAAGTTTTACTGGCGATAAAATGATTTTTTTTCATCCTGACTCCAACAAGATTGTTCCTCCTGCATTTACCACTGTTTAAAATAAAAATCATGTATTTGTCATATTTTGATGTACAATAAGAAAATGGCACCTTTTTTATGTTAAATGATCTTAAATGAAAAAGAGACACCTCAAGAGATAATCTAGCCACTCCCTACCCCTAACCTTAGGGATCTGTTACCAGAGGTCCCCAATCTTTTTGGCACCAGGGACCGTTTTCATGGAAGACAATTTTTCCATGGACTAGGGAGGGGGAAGATAGTTTCAGGATGATTCAAGCGCATTACATTTATTGTGCACTTTGTTGCTATTATTGTTCCATTGTAACATATAATGAAATAATTATATAACTCACCGTAGGTTGGGGACACCTATGTTAAACTCTTTGTGGCCTTACAATGCCCTAGTTGCTTCTGGTAACTCAACATATGAGAAAAATCATTTGTCTTTCTTAAAATCAGAAGCTAAAAAGGAAGCGGGGAGCACATTTTCTCAGGACTTCTTGAGGCCTTGTGTTCCAGGCCATTCACATACGTTTGGCTCGGAATAAACTTCTATAAATTATTTTACAGAGTTTGGGGTTTTTTTCCATTAACAAACACAGTCCAGGGTCTGGGAGGTTGAAGGACACCTCCAATGGTAGTTTCTCTTGATACAGGTTCTAAGGTCTGAAAAGTTAGAAGCACCTGTGTCCTAAGTTCTGGAAGATTAGAAGATGTCTCTGTCCCAAGGTCTAATAGATTGAAAGACATCTCCGTCCATGGAGACAACCTGGGCAAGGTGCAGGGACACCTGCTGTTGGACAGGGAAAGAGGAACAGAAACAATATATGCAGATTTATGTGGCACGTCAGAGGATTTCATGGCTAGAGTTCTGAGACAAAAGCTCTTGAAGCTTTGTGTGTGTGTGTATGTGTTTAGATGTGTTTTGTGTATTGTACATGGTACCAAAATTGGCTTATAAATAAAAGGAGCTCTCATAAATTAAATAAATAAGCACAAAAAAATAAAAGTAAAAAGGAAGGCAGGATTCAGTTTCTCTGAACATTTATAACATCTAACCTTTTTTATATATTAAAAGCAGGTAAACAAGTATTCCAAAATGTGAAAAGTATTTTTATTTCAAAATGCTTTTTTTAAAATCTTGGGGTTATTTAGATTAAAACAGACATTTTAATAAAACTTTGAAAACTTAACTCCAAAATAAACTTAACTCCCAAAAAAATTACTGTAGTAGTTATCTATTGCTGTATAATAAGTTACACCCAAAGCCTAGTTGCTTCAAACAACAAACGTTTATCATCTCACACAGTTTTTGAGGGAGTCCAGGAGCAGCTTAGCTGGTAGTTGTGGCCCAGGGTCTCTCATAAGGTCACAGTCAAGCTGTCAACAGGGCTCCAGTCATCCGAAGGCCTGACTGGGGCTGGGGGATGTGCTTCCTGGGTGGCTCCCTCACATGGCTGCTGGCTGGAGGCCTCAGTTCCTCACCACATGGACCTCCGCACAGGACTGCTCTAGTGTTCTGAGGACATGGCGGCTGGCTGCCCCAGAGTGAGTGATTCAGGAGAGAGCAAGGAGGAAGCCACAGTGCCTTTCATGACATAGTGTCAAAGCCACACACCTTCTCCTCTTCATTATTCCATTTATTAAAAGAAAAATAATGAAGTCCAGTCGCGTTCTAGGGAAGGGGAATTAGATTCTCCCTTCCGAAGGGAGTGTCAAGAATTTGTGAACATAGTTGTGGACACCATGATTAACAGGAATGGCTTTTGACATTTTATGAAGTGCTCAACTGTTACTGGCACAGGAGGCCTAGGGTGGGAAAACTGAGCTGGCAAAGATGAGCAGCTCTGTCCGTGGGCATCTGTGGATCGGGGTGGTGTGGGCGTGCTGGGGCGAGCGGAGCCACGAAGTCAGAGGCTCCAGACACACCAGAAATTTCTTTCCTTTCACTTAGCAGCCCCGGACCTGATACAAGAGCTACGCCTCACAGCAGAGAAGTAATATAGCATTCTGTGGTCAAATGTGAAGCCTTTGCTTTTATTTAAAGTAGGAAGGAAAATTCGACAGGGCCTTAGCATCTGAGCCATTATCTTGCTCACTCTAAACCCAGCCTTGTCATTGATAGCATTTTCCATTTCTGATTTCAGAATTCCGTCGTCACCTTTTTAGTTTAAGGCTTTCATTGTTTCTATCCCTTCTTTTGTCCTTTGTGCTGTCTTTCCTTCCGACGTTTTCCCTCTGACAGGCATTACACGTGTGACGCCGCAGTTCACTTCTGTGTGCACGTCACAGCTCTTCCCGCGCCCCCTCCAGGCCCTCTGCTTTCCTTTCCACGACGTGGGTGCTGCCGTTAGTCACAGCGTAACTTCCTGTCACTGAATATTTCAGGGGCCAGAGCCCTCCATGCTCCATCCTGTCCACTTAGTCATCTCTCTCCACGTTTGTATTATTCACAGCAAGATGCATGCCCGCAAATCCTTTAAGTCCTTCAGGCTTTTCTTTCCCTTCCCCCTTCAAATATGAATCACCTAGCAACATTTTTTGAGGACCCGTTGCACATGAAGCTGTGTTCCCGTTACCATGAGCATCACAAAGGAAGTAAAAGCCATGGTCCCTGCCCTTAAGAAGTTCATCCTCTACTAAAAGCTGGATTTAAGAAGAATTTTTAAAAAAAATAATAACAATATATAGATTCCCATTTATATTCAATAAAATGGCACGTTGTCCAGGTTACAGTGATCAAATCAAGGGTTATTCCTTTGTATACCTTTTAATTGAGAAAGCTGGTTAGCTGTCTTTTGGATTAAGTAAATGCATGTTCCTTGATGAGAAATTTTGCTACAAGAAAACCGTTGCCCGAGGTTGACTTCCTAGTATTATAAGCACGTTTCACCCAATCGGGTGAAAATTCAACCGATTTTGGTTTTTGAAACCAAAATAAATAAATAAAGCATTTATTAATCGTCTGTAACAAAAAGACACACCCTATTAATATAACAAATAATTAGCTACAACTGGTAACTGAAGTAATAGAAGCAGAAGGATAATTTATTAATGTTCTGGGTTTTTTTTTTTTTTGTAAGACATCAGCCCTGTGCTTTGATTTGGTTTACTCTGAATGGACTTTTGTTCAGAGAGGGGAGTAGGGGAGCCGTGGGCTGTGAAGGGTTGGTAAGGAATGAAAAGTGCAAGCTGAGGGGGACCCAGGGGAGAGAGGAAGCCCCTCGGAGCTCAGAGCTTGCTGGTTAGTAAGATCTGACTCGAGACGCGGGCTGCAATGGGTGGTCATTGTAGATTTCTGGAAAGAGAAGAGGACTATCTTGATCAAAGCGATTGGCAGGAGACGTGCCAGGAAACAGCACACCTGGAACAAAATAATTAGGACCTGACTGCGTGGGACCCTGCAAATAGATCTGAAGGAAAAGAAAGAGATGGTGGCAGTGACCGTGGGCAGGAGTCGGGACAGGATGGGAAGAGAAGAGTCAAATTTGACCTCCAACCTCCGACTTCAAAGACTGAGCACAGCCACTGGCTACTACTGGTCAGCGGAGAGTTGAGTTGACCAAAGGGGATAGTTTTTAAACACTAGTTGTATCAATTGTCAGTTGGACATTCAGTTAAAGTTATCTTTCTATGGAGACATAAAGGAGCAAAGGTGTGGATTTTGGGTTCATCCACATCTAGGTGTTAGTTGAAAACTCGTAAGTTGATGAACCATTTCTTGAGAGATGTTGTACATGAGAAAAAAATAGTAATATCTGGAGTTTGGCATCAGGTCTGGAGATAGCTAGAATTAATGGCTGAAAAGTGATAAGCACATGAGAAATACCTGTGTGTCTGTGTGTGTATTGTGTGAGTATATATGTATATGTGTATTTGTGTATATACATATACACAAATATATATGAAAAATAGCTGAAAACCCATTAATCATCATGTTAATACTAGTTAGTTCTAACTAATGGAATTATAATTGATATTTCTTTTCTTTTCTTTCTTTTTTTGCTTATCTGAATTTTCCAATTTGTTCAGTTGAATGTATATTACTTGTATAAGTTTCTTCATCGGAGGAAATTGTTCTAAATCTGGTGAAATGAAAGAGATAGGAATAGAATTTTCAAGGTCAGAATTTAGAACAAGAGGGAGCCTTGAAATAAGGGTCTCAAGATGAGGAAACTCAGACTATGAGTTATGGTATTTATTACTAGGCTTTCAAAATAAGAGTATGAATTTCTAATGCTGGGCCTTAAAAAATATGTATGGCAAAAAGAGGAATGGAGTTATCCTCATCTTCTAGAACTGGATTGATCCAAGGCAGTGGTTCTCAACCACAAATGGTTTTGTTCCCCAATCCCCCAGTGGACGTTTGGCAACATCCAGAGATATTTTTGGTTGTCACAGCTGGGGGTAGGGGAATTGAGGTTGATACTGACATCTAGTGGGTGGAGACCAGAGATGCTGGTAAATATCCTACAATGTCCAGGACAGTCCCCCACAATAAACAATTACCTAGCTCAAAATACCCATGGTACCGAGGTTGATAAACCCTGATACAAAGTAAGGTGCATTAGCCAGGCATGGTGGCATGCACCTGTAGTCCCCAGCTATTCGAGAGGCTGAGGCAGGAGGATCGCTTGAGCCCAGGAGTTTGAAGTTGTATTGAACTGTGATGATGCCACTACACTCTAGCCCCAGTGACAGAAGGAGACCCTGTCTCAAGAATAAAAAAAAAGAAAAGAAAAGAAAGAATGGAAAAGTATACAATTGAGTGACACTTAGGACATTCACAATGTTATACAACCATCATCTCTAGTTGCAAATATTTTCATTACCCCCAATGGGCAATCACTCCCCAGTGTCCCCTCTCCCAGTCCCTGGCAACCACTAATCTGCTTTCTGTCTCTATGGATTCGCCTACTCTAGAGATTTCATATAAATGGAATCATAATATTTGGCCTTTTGTATCTGGCTTCTTTCACTTAAGGTAATGTTTTCATGGTTCATCCGTATTGTAGCACGTGTCAGTACTTCGTTCCTTTTCATGGCTGCATAATATTCCATCGCATGAATGTACAACATTTAGTTTATCCATTCACTCATTGATGGGCATTTGGATTGTTTCTGCCTTTTAGCTAAACTATTGTGAATAGTGTTGCTGCTATGAACATTTGTGTACAAGTTTTTACTCAAATACCTGCTTTCAGTTCTTTTGGGTAAATAAATGGAGGTGGAATTTGAGTAATATAGTAACTCTGTGTTTAATTTTTTGAGCATGAATATTACTTTTTATTGTGTTTAAATATTTAATTGTGGCCGAGTGCGGTGGCTCACACCTGTAATCCTAGCACTCTGGGAGGCTGCGGTGGGAGGATCACTTGAGCTCAGGAGTTTGAGACCAGCCTGAGTAAGAGTGAGATGCTATCTCTACTAAAAATAGAAAAAATTAGCCGGGTGTGGTGGCATGCGCTTGTAGTTCCAGCTACTTGGGAGGTTGAGGCAGGAGGATCACTTGAGCCCAGGAGTTTGAGGTTGCTGTGAGCTAGGCTGACGCCACTACACTCTAGCCCAGACAACAGAGCGAGACTCTTGTCTCAAAAAATAAATAAATAAATATTTAATTGCATGCCACAAATGAGACTGTATAGGACAGGATCTTGAAAAGTCTTTTAGCATAGTCCCTCACTGATAATGGACTTTATTTATCTTAATTAAAGCAGCAATTTGCATTTAACAATAAAAAAAAGTAAGGTATGTATTAACAGCTACCATCCATGGAATACTTCTGTGCCAAGATCTGTGCTAAGCACTTGACATAAATCTTTTCATTTAATCTTCAAATGATCTTGAAACTCAGGCATATAAAGTTAAGTAGTCTGTTCAAGGTCACACGTAAGCCCTGGACCTGAGAACCAAAGCAAAGTCTATTTGAGTCCAAACCTGAGCTCTTAAACATGACACAGTTTTGCCTCCATGCTGACATTCACAGATGAAATGGGCATGAGAAAGCCATCTGAAGATCACAGCCAACATTCTGGTCTCATTTTTTTCTACACTTGCCAGGGCAGTGGCCCTTTCGTTTCAAAAACCAAATTGCAATGCTTCCTGTGTCTCTGCCCTTTCCCCCTTCCCCCATCCCCATCTGTAGGATAAATGTTTATTTTAAAAAATGAATATATGTGCTTTTCGTTGGAGTTTGGTGGGGTGGTATTTGGTTGGTTGTGCAAATGGGCACTGGTGCGTTTCTGGTGTGCAGGCCTTGGATCCTGGCCAAGCGATCTGTAAACATCTGAGAATTGGTACTTCCTAGCATCATTTTGGCAAGAAAGAAGGCAGACATTTTTACATTGCTCTTATCCAGCTTCCTAGGTCTTTTTCATCTTTATCTCTGGATAAAGAATTCTTGTCTGCAGCATCCTAAAGTTATCTCAACCTCCTTGTCATTTTCACTGAAGGACACAGCATATTAAAAACAAAAATTTTGTTGCTTTGAGAAAGCTGATTTCCTTGGGTCTTTGAAAACATAGATCCACGGCTCGATGGATCTAACTGCTCGCTTGTCAACTGGAAGGAAGAGTAGAGTTCCTCAATGTCATGTACCCTCTGCTGCTAGCACTTACCCCTGCTTTTCTGAAAATTAGGATTTTTAAAGAATTTTGACTTCCATATACTAAATTACTATGGAAGCAAGAATTGGAATATACCAATCAGGTTCTTCCCTGTATCTTCCCTCTGCTGTGTTTCCCACACAAACATGGGTTGAAATAATTTGTTTCAATGTTGACGTGTACAGAGAGGCTGTAGCGCATTTCAGAGTGCCCCACCCACTTCTGTGGCTCCCTCTGGATCACACAAGATTATTTTGAGCAATAAAATGTCAACAGTAATAAATAAAATTGGGAAGGAAATTTGGATAAACCTATGCACAGGAAAAGACTTATTTTAGAATTCTTTTCCTGTGAGCTTTTATTGTAAGAACTGAGTTCCTTTTCAATGCCACTGCTATCATTCATGGAGAAGGAGAATTTGTTTGTATCCTTTATCCTGCTTTGATTTTTAGAGAGAAATTTCATTATTTTGTATTATTCCTTATTTTGTACATCCTGTTTCTTTAGAAATGACATTAAAAAAATACAACCTTTTTTTTGAGTGAATACAATGTCTCAAGCATTATTCTGTACACTCTACGTACATTTCCTTATTGAATGTTCACAAAGCTTGTCATAAAGGTATTATTGTCTCCATTTATATGTGAGATTTAAATATATATATTTATTGATATATTGATATAAATCAAATACATATATTTGATTCTTAAAGGCACATAGCTAGTAAATGGCAGAACCGAGATTTGAACTCAGAGCTCTTTGAGTTCAGGGCCCAGGCTTTGCTTAACTTTTGTGCAAAACTGCCTTCCAGGTTACATATTAAACCGGAATTTCAGTATTATTTTCTTTCAAAGAGCTAACAGCACTTTCACATTTTAATGTATTCTCATAGCATCAAGCTGAGTTGCTAAATGGAATGAATTCATAATGTCAGATGAATCTCGAATGATCCTGTGGCCAAACTTCCATATATCTAATATCAACAGTACCATCTCTGAATTCCCGCTGCATTTGTAGGTGGTGTGCCTTTCAGATTGAACAGGGAGAGAGTATTACTTATACAACTTGCACAGTTGATTGCACAATTAACATTTTCCTAAATAGCCCTTAAATATAATGAGAAATAAAATAATATCCAGAATTTTACTTTGAAAGTGTGGTTGCTTTACACAGACATACACACACTCACACACACAGATATGTTTCCCATCTCGCACAGTGCCTGACACAATCCTAGCTACAAAAGAAGTGCTTTATAAATGCCTAAAGGATTGGACTTATGTCTAGAGAAATGTGAAGGAAGAGAATTCAGTTTCAGAAGAATCATTATGGTATACCGAAACCAGGACTCAGTTTATGATTTTTGTTTGAGAGTTATGGGGAGGCCAGGCCATCCCCACGGGGACTGTGAAAGGCCATGAGGGACAGTGGGCTTAGCGAATGGCTGGACCCCAGCTGATGGACCTTCACTCACAGCTGCAGGTCTTTAGCACGTTATCATCTATACTTGAATTTCATGTGTATCTCTTAACTTCAGTTTTCCAGTCTGTGAAATAGGGATAATAGTATACTCAAAGTTAAATTATTATTACCATTTTTGTTGTTGATATTTTAGGTAGAACATCAGAAAGACAGAAACCATTTTATTGAGAAACTTCCAAATTTGGAATCAACAGATTCTAGTTCAATCCCACACTTGATGTTTAATAACTATGTGCCTCGGGCAGGTCTCTCCTGTTTCTTTATCAGCCAAATGGGATGACAGTGCCTACCGTGCAGGGAACATTAAATACCGTGAATGTCAGGGGCTCGGTATGTAGCAGATGCTCAATAAATGTTAGTTCCGATTATTATTTTCTACTTACCAAAGGTGGTGAATTATTTTCCTAGAACCTTAGCTTCACTTCTGTAGCACCCTCTAGACCCATGGCTTTTAAGTTTGTTGGGTTTTTTTTTTCCTTTTTTAAAGTAGCATATCCCTCTGAGAATGCAATGAAAGCTACAACAATATCTCCAGAAAAAACACACATTCCCAAAAACAAATGCGGACATGATTGCAGGGGATTCCTAGACTTCCAGGTTAAGATTCCCTGGTTTAGGTCCAAAGAGAATAAAAAATATATGACACTCCAGATGGAATGATTATCGGCTTTGTATAAGGATTTATCATAGTATTCCCATTGCAACTTTCCCAGTATCGTTAAAACCAGATTCCATTTACGAAAACTCACTTTATTTAGGACATTGCAAGAACACATGTATTCCGTTAACAGAGGCAGGCCTCTTTCTACCAAACATATTTATCAAACGCCTGTTATGTGCCTAATAAGGTGGTGGGTGTCGTGGGGAACAAAAGAAGCTTAACATGTGGTCCCTGCCCTCCGCCTTTTCTTTCTAATTGGAGAGGCAAGTGAACAAGGCAGCGTGAGATGTATTAGCGCTATATGCTGATATAATCAAGCACCAAATTGTGTGTGCTTGTGTGGGTGGGCGCGCGAGCCTCACATATCATTCTCTGACCTTGAATTGTACACAAATCATTAGCGTCAAACTGGAATTGCCGACTGCTCCCCCACCCTCGTCTTTGCTTGGCCGCCTTCCATCATGGCCTCTCCCTCTGTCTGAAACATACTTTAGGATAGAGGGGTGAAATAATACAGTGAGGAAGAGAGAAAAATCAATAAAGAAAAAAAGAGGTCACCTGTCTCTCTGTGGCTACCGCTGCAGACAGAGCCCACGTCGGGCGGGGTCCGATCCAGGAGCACCCAGGCTCTGTCAAAACATCTGGGGGCCGGGGTGACACCCTGCAGCTTCTCCTTCCTTGTTCACAAATTAAGTGCTGGGCTTTCCATCGGGGACTGAATCTGAAGAGGGTGAGGGATGGTGCAAAGAAGAAAGCCTGGCTAATGGGAACGCGAGCTCAGCCACACTGAAGGTCCGAACTTTGTGCTGTGTTCACCGCCCAGGTGGTACGTGAATTCAGCACAGGAGAAGATTGGCAGGAAAACCACTGGGTGAGGTGAGACAGACCTGTCCCTGACATTTATGGGGTCCAAGGCAAGAGAACAAATGTAGGCCTTCTTACCATATGCTTCATATTTAATCATTATACATCAAACTAGCAAGTTATTAAGTAAAATATGTTCTATTCGGCTGACCTTGACAAATATACTTTCATAGCAACTGGGAAGGCTAGGTTAGGATCCTTGCCTCCTGGTGCTTCTGCAGCGTGGGTTCCCTGGACCACCCAATTCTCTTTCTATCTCTGTGGGACACGTCCACTCACACCTCCGAGGTCCATCTGCACTTCCTTTGGCCACTCCTTGCATCAAAGGTACACATAGCAGTGTGACTGCCTTGCAGAGGACAGCCCTGGGGAAGCAGACCTGAAGTCCTCAAGGCAGAGAATTTGAGGTTCCAGGTTCCCAGAGCGTGGTTTAGAAGCAGGGACACGGGCTCCTGCCTTGGCCCTGCAGACTATCGGTACATGCAGTGGTGGGGAGGGATGTGGCCAGAGGAGAACCTGATCAAACCCTCTGAAGCTGGGGACCAGGGCAGGAGGCCTTCCCTGAGCATAACTGAAGAGAAGAAAGAGGATGTGGGGAAAGGATGAAGGCAGAGTCATTAAGACTGTTTCATTTTTGGAAGGAAGAGGGTAACTTGGGAAGAGTCAAACATGATGGAAGAGAGGCTGATGAAAAGAAGGGAGAAACCCAGAACATGGACCGCCTCTGAAAAGATAGGGACCCTTAATTTATTATTGTGTTTAGTTAGAGAATGAAAAAAAAAAAAACCTTGCTTTTACAGAGGCCACAGGGCTCTATCTTTCAGTGACAAGGGATATGAAAGGCAAAAGAATGATGGTTGGAGCTAAAAGCAGGGACAGGGAATGATTTCTCCCCCGGATCAAGGTCACCTTCCCCTCTTCCTGCTGGGTACTGGCCCCTTGACCCATTAAAGAGGGAACATTCCAACTTATTGTATCCCTAAGAAGAGGACAAAACTAAAGGTTGATTTTGATTTCCCAAGGAGAAAAAATAGCTTTGCAGACAAGTGAAACTGAAGCATTGCATTGAATATTTAGCTAGAAAGAGGATAGTTGCTGTATTTGAAATTGCACTATTTGCAGAATTAAAGAGGAAAAGATATTTTAAATTTTGCCCAAATATACTTTGTAGGATTGAAGAAAACTCTAATGATATTTCAACATTATAATTTGTCTCCATTTCACAAATTCTTTGTTTTATAAATAAAATATTTGAATGATTTAAAAGGGAAGAACATGAGTAACAAGTAAAGCTTTGTGGCAAAATATCAAGATACAACTTCGCCTTAGTATTGTCGTAAAAGTATTTTTATCCATATTTAGCTTTATTCCAAATCAGCTTAGTAGGCAGGGAATTTGAGATTCCTTGGGAGTCCTTTAACCCTACCTAATAGGGCCCCTTTTGCTCCCAAACATGTTGATGGCAATTGTAGGAAGAGGGTAAACGACGTAGTTGACTTTTGGTCTTCAGGAATTTATTGTTCAAGATTTATTCATCACAAGTAAAGCCAAAGAGTCATGGTATGAGTAACTAATAATTATATTGCAGCATTAGAGTATTTGAGGCCTGTATGAGGGGCAGATGCATCAAGGAGTTTGCAAATGAGCCACACGATGGCCTGGAGTCTGTATCTTCTTTCAGCCTTTGCCTCCCTGCCTGTCATCTCAAAGTAGCTCTCACGAAATGATAATTTCGTACCATTCTTCATTACTGTTTAAATTTTACAAAATTTTGTTAGGTTCATGTCAGACATTACCACAATAGTGATGTCATTGACACCTATGGTAGGAAATTTATTTTTTGTGGCAGATACTATTTTAAAAGCTTTTATAAATTCCTTTGTCCTGTATTTATCACCTCATTGTGGCTCTGAAGGTGTGTCCCTAATTTAATATTTCATCACAATTTGTTGGTTTTTATGGGGAAACTTATCTGCTCTTATCGTATTTGCATATTTAGCTTCAAGAATGTGTCTAGATAGAGGAGGTCTGTCCAGAAAGTATCCAGCCGTTGTTAATGTAACAAGAACGGTTTGTGCGACATCGATGTAACCTGGCAGCCAGGGGGAGTGGACTGAGATGTGCATGAGTGAACAACGGTGACTTCACTGTATTAGTCAGTGGGGCGCTGGATGCCCCTGAGTGAGCACGTGTACTGTGTGACCATGGCATTCAAAGTGACTGCATGAGTAGAGCAACGAATCTGCATCAGATTTTGCCATAAGCTTCCCAGAAACTATTCGGATGGTTCCGAAGGCTTTCAGGGACGATGCAATGAATGCAGCAGAAATAGAAGTGTGGCACAAATGTTTCAAAGACGGTCGAGAATCTGTTGAAAGTGATCCAGGTTCTGGAAGGCCTGCAACAAGCAGAACACCTGAGAAGGCTGAACGTGTCTGGGTTAGGCTAAGAGACGCTGGGAGAACTGTGTGAGGACCCAAGGTGCCTACTTTGAAGGGCACTGAGCATCACTGTCCTGTGTGCAGTGTTCTTATATCTTGTATCTGCTTCAGTAAATGTCTCTACTTTTCACATTACATGGCTGGATACTTTCTGGACAGACCTCGTATTCCCCTCCAATGTCAAGAGTGTTCAGTACAAAAGAAAGGTGATACATGTTCCAGTATTATCACAGAAGGTGAAAGAAAGTACAGAGATTAGGAAATAAACATAAACATGGCACACTAATTGTAATTTGTTACATTTGTAGAGCGTTTTATGTTCTTTCAAAGTGTTTGTACAATCGCCACTTTCATCTTCCTTTTGAGAGAGGAAGAAACAATATTACTCTGCGTATTTTCATAAACAAGAAAGAGGCCCAGAAAAAGTATGTAACATGCCAGAAATCTCATAACAAACAAATGAGCAAACCAGTGCTAGTGATAGTTATGAGAGTTACCATGTTTTTCAAGACCTGAGTGTTAGACATTGCTAAGCATTTCACACAAATATCAACTCCGGCTTTCGTAGCATCCCTGTAGCAAAGGTGCTACTATTATTCCCATTTTGCAGAAGAGGCAACTGAAATTCAGCATGTTTTGACAGCCTAAGAAGGGTCACGTAACTAATAACTAGAGCCAGGGTTCAAATTCAGGTCTGCACGGCCTCCCCGCCTCTCACCAGTTTCTCTCACACAGATGTTTTCTCTAAAAAAATCGTTGCATGTTTGGAAGACCTGAACTCGCACACACTTTATTTAAGAAGTTAAGTTTAGCAATGCTGGATTCAAGCTTTGCCGCTCAGCTGGTTATAAGCAGTGATCAACCTCTCTGTATCTCAGTTTACTCGTCTGTAAATTGGGAATAATTTTAATATATTTCTCATAAAATTATAACTATTCAATGAGAGAATGCCTAAATCAATTAACACAGTTCTTGGAACTTAGTCAATACTCACTTAGTCAATACTCCAAGCTTTTCCACTCAACATTGCTACTTAGATTTAGTCCAGTGTCCTTTCCACTGTTTATGTAGGTATTCATTGACATTAATTCATTTGTTCATTCATTCGTTCTTTACAGAGCACCTTCTTTTTGCCAGACATTGTGTTCTGGGTGGCCGATACACACAGATAGTGAGAAAGAGTATCCACTCTTACCCAGCACCTGTCTGGGGAGACCAGTGGGTCAACAGCCAGATTACAGCGAAGCATGAGTGACCGGCGGGAGGAGCGAAGGGCAACATGGGTGGTCAGGGCAGAGAAAAGTGACATTTGAGCTGAGTATCAAAGGATGCAAAAGTCTGTCAGAGGCAGAAGGGATTCCAAGACAGGGAACTGGATGGTGAGAGCCACAGCAGGGTTTGGAGTGAGAGAAGCAGTTGCTGGAGAAATGAGAAACAGTCAGAATGAGAAGGTCATTTGTGCCTGACTCAGTGGTTTCCAAACACGTTTGCCTGTAGAATAACATGGGATCTTCTCAAAACCCAGGCACCACCATGACCAATGAACTCCATAGTGTCTGGGGGGTGGGACACAGGCGTCAATTGTTGTCAGAGCTCCCCGGGTGATTCCAACATGCAGATGAGTTTGGTAACCATTGGTTGAGCCAGCGAGTAAGGACTTAATCTTGGAGTGTAATCAACAGGTGCTTATAGGAAAAGAGAAACGTAACCACGTTTGTCTCTGGAAAAAGTTACTGTGGCCATGCTCAGGGTACACTGAGCAGTGGGGAAAGCAACTGTTCAGGAGTCTGCAAGGGGAGGCTCAATTCAAAATAAAGGTCCACCTTTGCCAACTTTCAATTTCAGGCTATTACCTAAACCTGTGTGAGTTTGGTTTCCCTATCTGTAACGTGGAATTTATAATGTCTATAGCAGTTTGCTCCGTTGTTGTGAGGCTTGTGAGACTATATCTGCATCTCACCTGGCAGATGTGTGGCATTGGACAGACATTCACGCATCCTAGCACCCTTAACACAGAGAACAGTGATAGAGAGGGTATTTTGTGGTAGGCTTGTTGGAATTTCAGATGCAGGGACAAGGTCGGAGGGACAGGGAGAAAAATAATAGGAGAAACTAAGGATCCTTGGGAGTGGATTAAATTATACAGTGAGAATGTGCACAGGGAGAAGAGAGTGAGCCCCGGATAGAGCCTTTGGGAATGCCAACCTGTAAGGACTAGGCAAGTAAAGAGAAAACAGAGGGAGGAAGGGAAAACAAGAAGTTATCCTGGAATTACAAGGACGGGTGGGCGGGAGCGATATCCTGAGGTCTGAGGGTGGCCACCAGGCAATACCACAGGTCAAGAGTCAAGGGCTGGAAATGATACATGGATTGCATCTTGGTTTTAGGTCTGCCAGGGAAAAGAAAGGCCTCGTCTTTTATTTCAGGCAGTTTTATATACATACATGTATATCATATGTATTTATAATAGTGTATGTTGGTATATGTATATACAGGTGTACATATACATAGGTGTATGCAAAAGGCTTAACTGAGTGCCCCGTGTTTAATCTGTGCACACAGCCTGAGTTGGAGCCAGCGCTGGGAAGATTGATGAAGTCATAACTGACCCAGTGCCCCACCAGGTGGGTGCAGGACAGTGGTCAAAGTGAACAAATAAGCCCATCTCTCCTTAGGTTTCAACGAAATAAACAGTTCTGTCATATTTTTCTTTATTTTGTGGGGAAATAACGGATAGCTTGACTAGGGCAAGAGAAAAATAGGAGGAAGAGAAGATCAGATGGACACTGGTGTTAGCAGCAGGCGCTCAGCTAGGATGCATCCCTCGAACCGCCCTCCTTGTTTCCTGCGCTCCATGGCATAGGACATTCCTCCTGGGGAACTTTCTGGAACATGGCAAGGAGAAACCCTCTCCCAAATGCTTCCCAGAGAACCCATGACGCCATCTGCAGACGCGCATTGCTTGGGAGCGAGTCTGGTCCGGGCGCTGGTAGGAAGCGCCCAGGCCTGGGGTGACGCGGGCTCCGCGTGGAAACCGCACCCTGGCCGGTCCTCGGCCACGTGTCTGAAGGCGTGAAGCGTCCATCACCTCTGGTTGGGTTGTGGGTTTTGAAGTTCTTTGTTGATAAACAAAAATCCCTCTGATAAGATTTAGATTTTACGCCTCCAATAATAAAGGGGGTGCGTCTCCCTGCGGCCCGTGGGCGGTAGCGCGCCCCGGCCCAGCCCTGCCCTCTCTGGGTCACACTTCACCTCACTTTTTGGCCTCCCCGCTTCTCACCACAGTTTCTCTCACACAGATGTTTTCTCTAAAAAAATCGTTGCATGTTTGGAAGACCTGAACTCGCACACACTTTATTTAAGAAGTTAAGTTTAGCAATGCTGGATTCAAGCTTTGCTGCTCAGCTGGTTATAAGCAGTGATCAGCCTCTCTGTGTCTCAGTTTACTCGTCTGTAAATTGGGAATAATTTTAATATATTTCTCATAAAATTGTAACTATTCAATGAGAGAATGCCTAAATCAATTAACACAGTTCTTGGAACTTAGTCAATACTCACTGTTTGCTATTATTTTTGAAGTTAGCACTATTTTCAGGGTTATGACAGTGTGCTTCAAGGTATTCTATATAAAATACAGTAGAACCTCTGATAATGTTGGTGTCAAAGGATAAAGCTTTTCAGGGTAAAATTAGAGATGGTTTTTCTATCGGTGCACGCCTGAGGACATGATGTCACCAACCACAGTAGCAGATCCGTGGTATCCTGAGATGCTTTTGAGAGTGATTGTAAGGCCCTTTGGTACTGTGATATTATAATGCCCTGAGAGCTGGTACAGTCATAATCGTGATGGCACCCTCAGAGGAGAGGGATATACTTCAAACTTCTCCTTGTTTTCACTCTAGTTTCCAGGCTCCAGTCTTGTTCGTGGTGGACAAACACTGCTCATCTTGAAACCCTTCGTTATAGATGACTTCTGATCCAGTAGCAATTAATTTCAGTCAAATGTGGTTCATTTTCTAAATTTCTCATTGTCTACTTAATCCCCAGTCTCGAAGGCATTATGCCTGGGTATATGTTCCCGGTGTTACTGACTCGTGGAAAGCACACAATGGCATCAGCCCACAGAGAGAGGCGGGGTGATGCCAGGGCAGTCAGGAGTAGAGAAGCAGTTTGAGTGGTCCCCAGAGAACGCAGGCGGGGCCTGTGTCACCCTCTCAAATCTCCTCCATGGCTTCGTGCTCCAGAACACAGGACTCCATTGAACCGTTTTTACTGAGTTTTAACTAGCTGTGTGGGATGCACAGAAGCATGTGACATGGTCTTAGCATTCAAGGAGTGTACAATGAATTCACTTTTTAAATGAAGTCTCATAATTTGCCTAAATGGAATAATTCCCACTGGCATTGCAAAAAGAGAGCCAAGAGTCCTCAGGCAACCCAGGCATAGTTCTGTCCTGGTCAAAATTTTTATGAATGATTTGGATAAAGTTATAAAGGGCACGTTTATCAAGTTGGACGTGACCTAGGGCTGGAAAGAATAATGAATACAATGCATTGAAGGAAGAAGTGGAGATCTAAAAAGAACTTCACGATTTCGAATAGTGGGCACAATCTATCAAGTTAAAAGCATTCCCAGAATCAGTGTAAGATGAGCCAGTTACTGTGTGACTTCAGACAAGTTACCTAACCTCTCTGTGTCTTTGTGCCCTTACATGTAAAATAGGCACAATGGTAGCACTTGCACATAGAGTTATCCTCAGTATTAAAATCAGCACATTGCATTGCTTGCCGTGCCTGTCACATTGTGGATACTGCAGTAAATGTGGCAAGGACTCCTTTCAGTCTGCAGTTGCTTCATAGCAGTATGTGGTAACCCAAACAAAGGTGGCCATGGTCCACTGTGGCTGGTGTGCGTCACACCACATTAGGTGGCATGTGTCCAATGAATGCCACACTTCAAGAGGGAGAGAAACTGGATTAAATTCAGAGGAGAGTGGCTGCAGCGGTGAGAAAACTTAAAATGATACAATGGGAGGTTAAAAGAACTGAGTATATTTTGCCTGAAGTAGAGAAGACGCCAGCAGTACATAATAGCATTTTCTAGTATTTGAAAGGTTCTTACATTGTAGATGATTTAGATTTATTTTTTTACCCAGGGGCCAAAGGGAGATGTTTCAGGAAGACAAATTTTGGCTCAATCTAAAGAAGAGTTCACGAATATTCAGAGCTGCTCAAGGATGGTAGCAACCTCTTCAGGAGGAAATGAGGTCCTTGTCACTAGAGGTGGTCATAGACCGAATGGTCCCTTGATTTATTCACAGGTGGACTTGGGGACTTTAATGTCCAACCTCTGAAATTCTGTGATTCTAAGAATAAACCGGGCTATTTTAGTTAAAACAATAGACAAGAAAACTTACTATCAATATATTGATTTATTATACACCCATGAGGAAAATGCAAAACCCCCAGATGAGAATCTGGTGATGGCAATTTTCCTTTCGTGTTGCTGGGGGTGGGAGCAGCGGGGTGACAGGGCCGCCATCGTGTTCTAGAGCGAGCACCCCCTCGTCACCTGTTTCTTGGCTTTGTTGGATGTATGTGAGCCCTTTAGCTCAAAAACAGACCTTCTGCTTGGCTGGGTACATACAGCCAAATAAAGAGTGGCTCAACAGACTGCTTATTGTTTATCTTTCTTAATCTCTTTTAAACCTCTTCCGACTCAGCCAGCAGTAAACCAGTTGCAGAGGTTAAGCTGACTCCCCACTCCTCTTTCCTTTCGGTGTTTAATGTCACGGATATTTATGTTTCCTATTTGTTTTGGGTTCAATTTATTGTTTAAAATTACAAAACTTCATTATGCCTATGCTAATTAATTATCTTCTTTTATGCTTTCATGGCTTCTTTCTTTGTATTTTCCTTTATTTTTCTACAACTAGAATTGAAATTTGAGAACCACATAGACACTCACATACAGTTTTGTCTTCCCTTTGTATACAGTTTAGATTTATTGTTGCCTTAAGCATCTGTTAGTGTTACAAAATAGCATACAGATATGTTTTCTTTTCAGATATGGTTTATTAATTGCAGTGTCCTAAGAGTTACAAAGTGTATTCTTCAATAATAGCAAAGATTATAATTGTCGATTTACTTTCTTTTGGTGGGTGGAACGGGGCGCCAGAACCCTCCTGTACTCTTCACAGAATCACAAAGTTTAGAGGTGGAAAATCGCTGATTTTCTTCAAGGTACAAGTTTTTCACGGTTTATGTGTAACTTCAGCTCTAACTCCAGCACTTTACAACTTCACGGAACTTGGACAGGAGGCTTTAGTTCAACCTTTACCTGCCTGAGTGTAACATATCGGGACGAAGCCATCCATTTGCTTGCTGATCATGGCAATCGACTCTCTGAGCACTTCCTGCTCACTCTGCTTTCCCAGGATCTCTCTATCCAGAAAATCGCTGTAAGCTGGAAGAGAGAGTTAAGGTCAGTCACCACTTGTGTCCATCCAGGTCCCTACATTGCAGGTCCTCGTAGTTGTCTTTTCCTAGTAGGAGGATCTGTCTCCTGACTCCTCTGCCCCCATTTCATTTTGTCTTCATAAATGACAAAAGTTGTAATCATCTTATTGCTTAAGAATACTCTTTGACTACGCTAGCAGGCACCCAGTTTATGCTACACACTTTCCATAAGGTACTTATTTACGAAGAGTTTTTCTCTCCATTTATTCCATATATACTGAAATCTACTAAGTGCCTTGCGCTGTGCTAGGTAAGAGAAGACATTGGCATTGCCCTCAAGGAGCTTGTGGTCCCCGGGGGAGATAGGCAGACAGTGCAATGCATTGTGGGATGATCTGGGATCCTGGTCAACACAGGTGCGTCTGGAGTCCCAAAGGACGCATGGTCCAGACAGTGGGGACTGAATCAGTGCACCTCAGACCCCTGGAAGGAGCAAGATCTGAACAGTCTGCAGTGGTGAGTGGGAGTTTTCCAGAGCCTACATTTGGAATGGAACAATTTTATTAAGGAATTTTTGTAAGGACGCATATAGTGGTTTCCTCATAATAAGTTTATGTTGTTTTCCTGTGGACTCATAAAATTTTTTGCTGCCATATGAAAATTAAAACCTAGAAAGAAGAGGTTTGTAATATAGTCTCCAAAGACCTGAACTAGTCTCGTGCTCTCCAAATGATGGCGAATCTTTGACGCCCGTGTTAAAGATGAGATAATGTGTACAAAGGCACTTCATAAAGTAAAGGGAACAACACAAATGCCAGGTTTTAGGACTATCAAACGTCCTTTTTTGGAAGATTTTTCATTCCTTATAAACTCCCTGGTGATTTTTAAACCTGAAAAACTGAAATCCTTTGGAAATCTGAAGCAAAGAACACTATGCAATGCATGTAGACATGCCACCAGGGTGATAAATCTAGTACATGTGTTGAAAAACAGGGAGAAAAATGGAGAGGGCCTTTTAAAAATACTTTAACTATAAAATATCCCTGAAGCCATTTTACTCGAACAAATTTCTTTTCTCTAATATATACATTGGTAAAGTTTTTATTCTGACATTGTTTCATCTCTTTGCATGAAATGCTTTTTATCTTGCAGCAGCTTCATTCCCTGAGACTTCCAAAAGTGTCAGACCCTGAGATTTATTATCCAGCAGCATGTAGCATAGGATGAAGTTCGTATTCAAATAGAGTAAGGACAGAATTGCTGAACATATAACACCTGCTCCAGCTATACCCCATTTGTCCTCTGGTGAGCCTTCTAAACCACAGACATCTAAACATGGCCAACTCCAGTGGTAAAAGACAGCCTGAGATGTAGAGCTACCCCCGGGCTCAAATCCATTGATTTAGAATTGGAAGTAAATCGAGGTTAGTGATTAAACAAGCTTGATTTCCCTTTCTCCTGGGCGAGAGCACAGAGATGATTTAGGAAATAGGAGGTTGTGGAGGGAATGGAGAGTGAGTACAGTGAGCTGTAGGATTCTAAGGCTCAGCTTCTACAACCAGGTTGGGGCCATCGACAAAGCAGGATATTCTTCCAGTGGAGTTTGTCTGACAGCCCCCCTGCTGCTGGGGAGACACCTAGATGACCTAGGTACCTACCCTCCTGTTCTGCAGCAAAGAGCAGGCCTTCCTCCCTGGATGGCATTCGGCTCTGTAAGTCAGCTTGAGCATGGAGTGGGAACTCCCCCAGGACAGAGATCTCCTGGACTGGGGACAGGGGCTGTGCCCTATGCTGTTGCCACCAGGCCTAAACCAGTATTGAGTGGATCATCCACAGCTTGGGGTTGTCCATGAAAATGTTCCTTACCATTAATATACAACACGGAACAATGGTTTATGTACTACTCTGCCATTCAACGTTACTGGTCCTGTAGACCCAGAAGGGCCCTGAGAGCACATCCAGCCCATTATTCAACAGATGCCCATCCCTGGGACACACTGGACATCAGAATCAGCATAAAATGTGGGGGGACATGTATTGTAATAATGGCAAAAAGGTTAGGTTAATAGTCCATATTTTGCCACTAATTTGAGCCTTGTGGATTTGAGCAAGTCACTCTGGCCCTCAGTTTTCTCATGAGGAATGAGGAAGCTGAATTGGTAGCAAGAACAACTGACGTTTCTTGAGCACTTACTATACACCAGACACTGAACTGAAAGCTTTGTAGACATCGGACTTAATTCTCAAACAACCTGTGAGGTTATTTTCCTCAGTTTTCAGGGGAAGAAATTGAGGCATAGACAGAGTAAGAA
>NW_012135192.1:3968412-3971348 GCF_000956105.1 Propithecus coquereli | reverse complement strand
CCTAAAGACCTCAGCAAGTGAATACGCCCTGAGGTGTTATTATCATATTATCAGCTTTGCTGTTCTCCTCAGCTTCTCAGAGAGATGAAGCTAGGAGATAATCAGCGATCATGTGCCTCCCCCTGAAGAGGCTTTTGTGTTCTTATCACCCGGTCTCTACATCCCTGTCCCCTAGGTACCTCCAAGCCATCTGTCTCCATAATCCTCAAAGTATAACTTCCAGGTTCCCTCCCACACTGGACCAGCAAACACACCTGCAGGCTCCCGCCTGCTCTGCCATCACTTTTTTATTTGAGACTCTAAGGACTATTTATTCTGTACCTGGAACATACATCTGAGCATCCTCAGCAAGGGTAGTTAGTTTGATTTTTACCGTTTTCAAAAAGGGAACATACTATTATCATGAGAAAAGGAGCGACTTTTCTGATAGTACCACTCGGAATGTATGAAACTGTAAATACAGGTTAGAAGCCTGTCCGTAGCCTGTATGTACACGTGGGAGCAGAAACGAGAAGCGTGCATTTCCCTGGTGTGTGTGGGCACGAGGTCTGGCCGCGGTTGTGTAATGGAATCACTTTGTGGTTCTCATCACGTAGTCATTCTGTGACGTCAGTTTTTTGTCTATCACACAGGAGGACAGTAATAACTTGTGTACTGTGTGTTCCCGTTTCCAAGTCATTTTCACATGCATTAATTCTTTTAACTAAGAAAATAAATTGATAAGAAAACGGAGGCCCATCATAGAGGGTACCAGACTCACCCAAGATCACCCAGCTAATAAAGGGCAGAGCAAGGAAACAAACCTAGTGTGCTCTTTCTATTTCACAATAGCTGAGTCATTGAGGAAGGCGGAGATAATTAACCAGAATGCTTCATTTTGGCAAATGTCAAGTTCCTGGAATGGATTACTAATAGTCCAGAAATATGAAAAGTACCATCCAACTGAAAACACCCAGTCCTCTGGATCTAGGTGAGCACTGGGAATAAATGACAGGTTTCGTACATCTTTGGCCCTGTGGTGCTTTCTCTTTCTTTTGCGTTTTACTCTGTGGGCATCGGCTGATTTGCAGAGGGGTTATAAAGAAGGATGAAACTTACCCCCCAAAATGGTTGTGCCTTGCAAAGTTTTCATCAAGCTTTGTTCAGTACCTTGGTGAGGATGTACTTGATTAAATGACTTTTGGCGATGCAGAATAAGTGTTCCAAAATGTTTTCAGTAATTACAAACTGTGTACTTCCTTTGGGCCTGATTCCTGTAGGTGGCAAGTCTATAAATCTCTATTATTCTGTATGGTTGTTCTAGCCTGCAGCATAGCCAGTAGAACCAGTAGAACTGGCAGCTGCTATGTTGCCAGTGCAACTCAAATTTCAATGAGCAGCAAGGCACAAGATACTCAGGGTCTTAGAACTCCTTGCTTGTTTTGGAGAGAGACTGTGTACTGACTTAGAAGGCAGTTCCACTTCTCTGTTTCCGAACACTGGCCCCTCAGCTATGCAGTCAAGAGATCTGTAAGGTCAGTTTCTTGTAGGAACGTCCCTTCACCCTCCTTGAGCAGTCAGCTATTCACAAGTGGCCATTGTTTTAATGTGACAACATCTACCTGCAAGCATAACCAGGTTTTCCTATTTCCTTTGCAATCTCAGGAGGAGTCCTGAAGCCACGTACACAAAATTCACTCTCTGACTAATGGCCTGAGCCAATGTGCCCACCCAGCCTATCTCACTTGTTTTTTATATTAGCCCATATTGCTAAGTATGAACATGGACACTCTGTTTGGAAAATGGAAGTAATGAGCTCTATGTTGATTTTCAGTGCTGGAGAAGAGAAAGGCCAAAAGACATTCTATATTCTTGATTGCTCTTTCTTTGTCTTTCTCTTTCTTTTCTTCCACATTTCTCTCCAAGCTCCAGGATTTACATCCTTGGGCATTGGCAATATAAAATGGATTTTCCAAGCCAAAGGAAGCTGGCCTTGCTTTAAAGAGTCTCGAAAAGCCCAGGAGAAGAAAGTAGTCCAGGTGGCATGTTTAACTCTGTGACGTCAGATGTGCAGTACAAGCCAATAGCAGACCTAGACCATAGATAAACAGCACCCCAGAAGAAGCCGGATTGTCATACTGTGATGCTCTGTGTCTGAGAAAATGTTGGCCTTAGTTCCTGGTTCTGGCCAGTTCTGAGAACCCCAGTGGACTTTAAGAGAAAAGGTGCCTGGAGGCACGGTGTTAGAAAGGAGAACATACTTAGAGAAAGTTCTGGAACCCAAGTTATCAAAGTAGTGAGTGTTAAAATTCCAAAGAAATTTCATGTAAAATTACCATAATTTCCCACTTTTCTGGAAGAAGGATCTTAAAATATGGATAATTTTCTAGGGCCAACCGTATTCTACATTTTGGTAAAGTGCTCCCTCTTTTTTTTATCGTCATCTTACAAATAGTCCTCTTTTGGTCTTAACATGGGTGCGTGTATATGTACATTAAAAGCTTTGATCTCAACTATCCTTTTGGAAGCAAGGAAAATATATATGTTCGAGGTTGAGACTAGTGCTAGATATTGACAACACAGCCTAGCTTATCTCATGGGCTAATAGAAATCCTTAGACGAGACCATCTAATGTATCATCCAACCCAGGACACTTTTGAGGGTGAAAAGGGACCCTACGCAAGTGGGTCACCAGGACACATGCTGTACGCTGGAAAGGTCCTGACAAATCAGGATGTGCGGTCACCTTAATGATGCACAGTGAGATTAACTGGACAGACAGAAAGTGCTAAGACATTAATAATGACTTGAAACTATCCTTTAGGATTTTGTTTTGCCATTGTTTGAATGTTTTCATCTCTTTTACAGAGAATCATATGGAAACGTAGATTTTATAAAATACTGCTTACTTTTTATTTTTTTAATTCTGATACCAGGTACAGAACAAGAAGCTACAC